>NC_079555.1:19953495-20123245 GCF_015846415.1 Triplophysa dalaica
ATTGGTAAAATGACCCAATTTTTTCCCTAACATTTAATAACAATGTTTTCAGTCGTATACTGTATAATAAATAGCATGATACTGGTTCAACTAAACAGATACTGCATGGGTTGTTTTAGTGCAAAAAATTATTTCATGAAGAACATTTTATAAGCATTGACCCAACAGCTGGGCTTGACCCTTTTGATACAATGCTGAGTTGAAAATAACCCAACATTTTTTGCATGATTGTAGACAGAAGATTAGGGATTCTATTTCGTACGAAATGCTATTTCAGTTTTAGAAAACAATGCAAAGTGGTAGATGCAACCAACAGCTGTGAACGGCATAAGTTTGGCAGAGAAATATTTGCTATTTGCTTTTCTCAGTATTCATTTAACAAAGTTGTTCACCTAAAACAAAGATTCTGTGATTTATTCACCCTGGCATTCTTCAAAATATTTTTTCTGCATAAGAAAGAAAGTCATACGGGTTTTGAGTGACGTGAGGAGGAGTGAAAGCATTTTGATTTTGGGGTGAACTATCCCTTTAACACAACAACAAAAATCTTTAATAGAAGTTTTGCTATACAGTTGACTGTTGGAGGACATTTTGATGTCTGTCAACATGTTTTTATATTTGTATTTATTTCAGAAGGATTTATTTTACCCTCATGATATAAATCAAATCTGTGTTAGACTCCAGCTGATTATCTATTCATGGGTTTGTGCTCAGGGCTGTGCTGGTATGGGCCCTTCTCTTCTGTTACTCTGTCCCTTGGGGGTCTTCCACAAAAGTTCAAGCACATGGAACAATCCCGGGCAAAACCTTTATTAAACCTCAGTTGAACAAAGACAGTCATCATATGTACACGTCCTGACTTCCAATGGATGATTCTTCCAAATAAGGATTTTTAATGAGGTTGATGTTAATTCTGCCCTGACACATAGTATAACCCCTCAGTATCGCTGTTAAATGAGTTTTCCACTCAGGTCTGACTAACAGTGAGTGTCTTTAAAATGTTTTCTTCAGACTTTTTGCCGTAGGGTGCGTCTGTCCTATGCCTCTGAAATTGCCAAGCAATAACTGTCCTGTGATAATCTGTACTTTAAAACACAAATTATAAGAAGATCCGCATGGCTAGGTGTTTACATTTCTCCTGTTGCTATTGACAACAGGGATCAGTTTCACTGGTGGCCTGGTTTGTCCGCATCTTAAATAGTCTGTCCCACACAAACAGCTGATCATGTGCTGTGGAAACTGTGCACACACACATAACACAGTTAATTTGGAACAATAGGTCATTTGAAGCATCTGAAGTTATGGAAGGACATTTTGACTCAAAGCAGAAAAAGAGGTGTGCATCAGATTATTGTGTACGTTTAATGTAAAATGGTTGCCCTAGCCTGAACTCAATGCTAACGCATCTGCTAAATGACTAAATGTAAATACAGTATGTCACCTTCAAAATGAAGAATGTTGATAACAGTCCACCATACACTTACATTGGTTTACAATAGAAGTGAATTGGGGTGCTGTGATGTTCTGTTACCAACATTTTTCAAAATATCTTCTTATGTGTTATGCGGAAGAAAGAAAATCATACAGGTTTGACATGACAAGAGGGGGTGTAAATTATGGCAGAATTTTCATTTTGAAGGTGAACTACTCCTTTAATTTGATAAAAATTATTTCATTGTTTTGGAGACAATTTGCTTCCAAAGATTTTTGTAACTTCCGTTCTGGTATATAGAACCCCTACTTTTCATTATAGAATTGATTCCCATTTTTTTATTGTTTAATATCACTCACAACAATACATCAAGTTATGGGAGTGAATGAGTTGGGAATGTCCCAAGGCTGTGATCTTAATCATTTTGGATTTAGAGACAAATTTTATAAGGCCAAAGTCCATTCTTACAGTTTGTGTTGGTGAGTAAAGCTTCTGTTTTTCAGAAAGCTCATGTGTATTTGGAAGACAAGTGTGTGTGTGTGTGGTTGGTGTGATCTGCTGTGAACTTTGCTGTAAGTTGCAGTATTCAGACAGGTGGCTGATGGTTCTTCCAGGGTGTTAGAGGCAGTTTGGCCTTTCATGGAGCTCAGACTGGTTTGGGGCACACTTGACCCATAAGACATGAATTATCCGCAAGTCTTTCTTTGTTGCCTTTCATTATGAGTTAAGTCCAGAATGCTCTTTAGAGCTGTTTGGAGGAAAACATTTTAAACTACTTCAAGGCCCTGATTTCTTAAGAGAACTCGTATATTTCTCCAGGCAGCTGTTGACAGAGCTGAGATCATTTAGAATAATGCTTCTGTGACAAGTCACAATGTTTGCTTAATACATATATTATTGTGCCACTAAAATTACTTCAAGAGCATGTATGCAAGAAAATAAATAATAACCAGTGACATCGGCGCCTAACATTAACAATCCAATAAAAACCAGTTATTAAAATCCAGTTAAAAATCCATTCATTTTTCCTTGCTGGTGCCTGAATATAAAAGAATAAAATGCTAAATTATTTGGATTAAAAAGTCTTTAAGAGCATCATTTGGCTTTAATTGACCTCATCTTAGTTTTACTCTATGATGATGTCTGTGTTACACACTCCTCTTTTTCACTTCTGCAGTCTTTGTTTGTCTTCTTTTGTGTGTGTTTTTTTTCTTGTGTTATGGATGTTAATCAATCCTGTACATTCTCAACAACACCGTATAAGACACGATTAATTGTGAACTTCACACCGCATCACCCATCTCTTCACTCCATCCCTTTTTTCTCTCTTTTCATGTGTCCGGTTGGATCAATGGGTGCCATCTGAGTGGGCCACATTTGGCCTCACTGACTCAAGTTCATGTTCTGAACACAGACGAGGACTGTAATATTTCATAGTTTTTCAGATGAAATGTCAAGTTGCTCTGGATTTCATTGAGATAGATACAGTCCTGGCAGGAGGCCATACATGTGTACTGACTCTGTTATGCTGTTCCTAACTCGTGTTTTCAGAACACAAAAAAGAGGTGTTTTACAGAAATCTCTTGCTGCTGTTGAGCTATTAATTGAAAAGTATTACAGGTTTGAAGTAACATAAACGTGCGCAAAAGATTATTGTATAAACTATGATATTTTAAAGCTCTAGGCTCAGAGTCTCTATTTTGTGATCATAACGTCTGTGATGTATCAATTGATGTGACAAAAAAGCTCAGTCTAAATTGATTTCAACTTCTTTTAAGTGCATGATAAATCTTTGTGTTTGTTGTCAAGTGTTTTGATGTGTCTTCCCTTAAACATACTGTGTATACTTTTTTTGGAGGATATTGACAGAAATGCAACATAATGTGCTATGTGTTTAGCGACCTTGTGTGTAAAAGGACCTTACATAATGAATCGTAATATGTTTATATTACCTTTCCATGAACTATTTCGATCTACATACACTGCATCTTGCATCTCATTCATCATGTTGTGTCAGTCACCGTAGTGCTTTGAAAGGGAGGGGTGGAATGAGCAATTGGTTGCAGTTCGCACCCTCACCGCGGTTTTCCGGATAGGGATTATTTTAAACAGGACTAAGCCTTGGTTAAATTAGGATATTTAAGTAGTCTTGTAATACCTTACAAAAGACATTACTGTGTGCATCTTGAAAATCATACTGATTTATTTTAAGATATGTCAGTGCAAGTTGTTTTCAATCAAAACTCCTCTAACATTAAAGTTAGTTTGAGACTAGGCTTAAACCCAGTCCAGGAAACCATTCCATAATGAGTTTTGGGTGTGTATCTTTAATATGTATGTATATTTTTTCCATAAAAATAAAATAAAATAAAAGAATCATGTTTTTTTATCACGTTTTATTGTGTTAGTTATGTGTATTATTTTAGTTTTCATGTCTTAAATCAAAACAAACCAACTGCCAAACCAAAATCGATTTGACAGCACTAGTTTGCTTAAGTCTCCTGCATGCCAGAAATCTGGCATACTATTGGCAGAGAGTTTTAGAAGAGATCTCCACAATGTCACACAGCTCAGGTCTCCTAAGTAACGCATAAACCCAAAACTGGGTTTGTGTAAGATTATGCATCTTTTCTTTTGTGGTTTTTCAAAAAAATTAAATGCGTGTGTTCGGTGTACATCCTCACAACAACTCTCTCTTTCTCTCTTTGCTCTCTCTCTCTTTTTGGCCCACAGACAGGAAACTTGGCAGAAAGCCACTAACCAATCACAGCACAGAGCTTGTTACTACGTGAGTTTAGAGTCTGCCCCACTTAACTCTGGGAGAAAAGTTTTGGCTAGGTTAATCTGTAGGGTGAAGGTTCCACATCCAAGTGAACGTTTACTGGACAAATGAGACTTGATCGCAGTTTTTCTCACCGGAGAGATGGAAAGAGGAAACTCTGCAGCGGTTCCTCAAACAAAAACAACCCAAACTCAGCATCTCACCTCCCATGAGAAATACAGTCAATAGCTGCCAAGCATTTGAGATTTGTGTGGGACTCTACATGGAGGCTGATCTGGTGAAAGGCAGGCGTGGAGAAGGCAGGCAAAACCCTGAATGGATAAAGTCTCTTTGTGTTTACAACAGAGAACAAAGACTTCATGTCAGCTAATGGAAAAACTGCACTGACAGTTACAACACACGGCACACACAAACTACCTTCCGCTTAAGACAATATCTCGCTTTGGTAAAATTCTTAGGCAGAGTTACATATCTGTCACAGGGAATGCAAATATCGGAATCTGAAGATTGCTTAACGGTAAATAGTAAAGCAGCTTTACTCGTTAAGGAACAGATCTGCTGTGATGTATGTCATGGTGTGGCCAGCTTCTATTCACAGTCTGTGAAAGGAGGTAATTATAGGGGTTCATTTCATCAGCCAGTAAGGTTGACCTGCCTGTCTTTCTTCTCTCGCTCTCTCTATTTTTGTCTTGTACCCAACATTCACTTACTGCATCAGTCCTGCTTTAGACTGAAGCTTATAGGTATGTCTTGTGTTAGTTAGTTCATGGTTAATTCATTTAACTGTATATAATTTTGTATCTGATGTTAAAAGAATAGTTCACCCCAAAATATTCACCATCGTATTGTTCAAATCCTGTGAACACCTCTTTCTTCTGAGGAAGACAAAGAAGATATTTTGTTAAAAGCAATGGAAGTCAATGTTGTTTGTTTACCAGCGTTCTTCCAGATATCTTATTTATTGTGCAGAAGAAAGTCAGAGAAGTTTGTATAACATAAGGGCAAGTAAAAAATGAAGGAATCTTAATTGTGTGTGAACTATCTAAAGTTTGTTATTCCTAATGTACTAGCATCACTTCAATTGCAGAATAAATGAGTGTTTTTAGGCATATTTCCAGAATAGCCATATCTTTCATGGTCTTTGACATGCATTCTGGGATTTCTGTTGTTCCTTGGTCGCCAGCTGTACTTCCCTATATACAGTATTCTAGTTATATTTCTTTCTATATTTCTGATCTTGGGGACTCTTCACTATCTTGTGTCTCTCTGCCACATAACCATTGAAACTTTGTAATCTCAAATGTTCTGTCACTTTTAGGCCTTCCTCATCACTCCCGTAACGTCTTAGAAATAGCCCAAGACGCTTCTGACTTTTTTCTATTTTTTGTGGGAACTGGAACACAAAAAACTAAAGCAATATTATTGTTGGTTTTTGATTTTCCAATCTCGTTCACTGCAGTCTTATTCCCCCTGTTTTAATAATTAATCACTGATGAACTTTTAACATCAGACCAATGACCTCATTATACGTTTTGTAAGTGTAAAAGTCAATAGATTCAAAGCAATGCCACCGCATGCCAGTCAGATCAGTGCCAGGTTGCACACATATACGAATACACACACACACACACACACACACTGCAGTACTGCTGATATACTCTATGCTCTAAGTTGACATCATCCTCCTTTTCTCTCCCCTCCCTTTTTCTGTTTTTCTGTCTTCGTGATAGATTCCTCTCTGTTCTGTTCCATTCTGTTCTGGCCAGCAAAGACAGTAATGACTAAAGTCACATTCAGAAAGATAGAAAGAAAAGACAAAAAGATAGAGAGACAGGAAGAGATTTGGAGAAACTAATCTCCATAGTGGGTCTGTTCTGCTTGTCTCGCAAAAATTCCCTGAGAAAATAAACATGCCCCGTGCTACAAAGACCAAAGGCTTGGATCTATCAGTTTCCTTGAGCATTTCTTAAAACTTGTTTCTTGCCTTAATAAGTGATTGTGTGTGTGTCTGACGCTCCATATGGTGATGCAGGTTTGAAGTGTCCTGCATGTTCCCAAATCAGGTAGTGACCTCCTCTCTGCCCCTGATGGTACAAATATAGCCTTGTAACCCCCTAAAAACCCACTGTAACCCTGCCAACACCAGATATATGTCCGTGTTCGTTAATGTTTTTGTATGCGTGTTATGTGTATAGTTTTGTGCATTCGTGAGTTGTGTGTTTGAGTTTTTTACCACACAAAATCAATGTTGAGATCTTGAGAAACATTACATTACAACTTCACATGCGAGGTAATCGCTACTCTCTAAAATAACTAATAACGTTGAGACTTGTTCTTTAAAGTGGTTTATTTCTTTACTTATAGTGATTTGAACACAAAAACAGCATTTCAAATGGAAAATGAATGCACATATTGAATAATTGCCACTACGTTATAAATCTGTGACCCTGAACACTTGGCGGGGTCAAAGCAACGGTTGTGACTTGAGAGCTCCTGGTTGGACAGTCTTGTGATGAGTCAACCTAATTTCAGAACAGTCTGCTTGTGTTAAGAGAGGCTGTGTGTGTGGATGTCACTGAGACCTCCAGCCAGCAGTATGACCTCCCGCCTGCTGTTACTGTCTGTGTCGAGCAACTAAATATATTTGCTGTGTACTCATGCTGTCAAACCACTGCGTTTTGCCCTCAGCACTAAATAAACCAACAATTTGTATGAATATAGTAATTAGATAACTTGAGTTGAGTTTTTAGGTCACTGGGACATATGCGTGGCTGTGCCTACCAATCCCAGTTGAAGTCACTGGTTTAAGTCATTTGAAGTCACTGAGATTAAGTGACAGATATGTCGATTGGGTCAGAGCTACGATATAAGTAGTAATAAATTAAGTTGTTAGTACTATTTTATAGTTTTTCATCCTCGTGCAGAGGAACGTGAAGGCTTAGTGTTAGTGTTTAAACTGATCTCTCTGGTTCAGGCTGTAAGCAGATTTGGCATGCTGGAGTCAGCTGTAATCTGATGTTGCTGCAGGACTCCATGTGGACTGATAAAGCCTCTTTGGCATTCACGCCCGTGCAGGTACAGGACGTCACAATTGATTTTTGTGCCCAAAGGTACAGAACTGTGACCATAAACACCATTAAAGCGTGTGTGTGTTAGCTGTAAACACACAGAAATCTATCTCTGTGGTTGTTGGTTATATAAACGTACAGCTGAACATTCTTCTGCAGCAGAGGAAACCAAACAATCCTTTACTATGGGGTTTGGTTGTGAGGACAGCAGGAATAGATTGATTTTTGCAGTTTGGTGTAAATATGGGTCAGGAATAGTGTTTACGACCCGTGGACATGAGCACATCTAAGTCTAGTATGGTGTGCAGTCTGTGGTTTGTCTTTGAAATGACGGACTGAAGAAGTCATATTTGTTCTTGGTATTTAAAATAAAATAATGTGTTTTGTAGAAACATTCACGTAACATCCCTGCTGCAAAAACCCAATAAGAATAACTTTCCATTAAAAAAAACATTATTAGCTTTTCCATTAAAACCACTACAAAATTCCTGTTTGTAGTGTGTTTTGGGCATTATTCAAGTAGGATTTAATATCCCACCAACAGATTCCATCATATACCAATAGACACAATTATACTTTCTATCAAAACCAAAACAATTCCCTTTATAAACAGTCAATCCATTAAAGTGTCCAGTTTCATTCTCTTGTATTTGCACATGCGCATACAAACACACATCCTAATAATACAAGCACACAAGAGCCTGAAATAGGTCTGTCTTACATTAGAAACACTATCTCTGACCCAACACACACACACACAGCTGCTTACTCAAGCTCTGAATCATGTGAGGGCAAATATATGCAAATATTTGCACACAGCAAGCAAGTCTGTGTAGGGGAACACCTCCATGTTGGAAACACTTTGGTTTGTGTGTGCATGGTCTGAAATGAGCTGAATTAATGAATAACTCAAAGAGTGACTTCTTCCTTGAGAGAGAGAGAGAGAGAGAGAGAGAGAGAGAGAGAGGCCTTTAGATTAACTAAAGCATACCCTATGCACACAAACAGTTAAAGCTTGAAGTTACATCTGCTTGTTTTTGTGTTGTGTTTTAATGTTACACTATGAGAGTCTACTCATAACAAGAAAGAAACCCAGTTACGTATTATTCTTGTGTGATTTTTTTTCTTTTCTTGTTTGTGTCTCTTATGAACCCAGTGTTCTTTCTGTCCTCCTCGGCTGAAACGTTACCTTTAACCTACATGACAAAACTTTGTCTTTCTCGCCTCCCTCTCAGCTGGCGGCCTCAACCCCCCTCTCTTTCTCTCTCTGTTGTCTGCTGTTTTTCCGTGTGCTGTGCTCATATGGGTGGAGTTCCCTGCACACGCACACTAATGCATATGAAAATGCTGCCCGTGCAGTGAAAAACAGGCTTGGCATAAACTTTTCCTGCTAAACTCGCTGAGACACTTTGTACTTCTGTAAGATTGTATTTAGGAAATACTAAGTAGGATAAATGTGGACACAGGAACAAACACTATTATCAGCTGTGACCAATCTGCCTCTTTGTTTCAGGAAATCACGCGAGATTACACATCAGCTGTTGCCTAGGGGCGACTCTTTCTCTGCACGTGGCTGTGCCCCGCCCCCGCTGCTGCCTTGTCTGATTGGCAGGAGCTTTGGGATGTTCTGATTGGGCAGTAATGCTCTTGTCACTCCCACTGGCTCATAGAGCTTTAGAGGTGTACAGGAGGCTGATGTCATGATGTAGCGTATAACCAGGACAACCAGAATGTTCTCTTGAAAAAGTTCCAGAACTTATAACCCTGTTGTTCCATATTCTGAGATACTTTTTTTTAAAGGGGCACTACGTCATTTATATTTGTTACTTAGTTTAACTCTTTGATATGTGTTTAATATCTATAAATAATGTACACTCAGTTGAGTTTCATATCAGTGGTAAAGAAGAGGCTGTTTTATTCTAGTGAAGGGTGTCCCCCACCCACGCACACCCTTTTATCTGATGTCTCAACTGAGTGTCCCAGCATAATGTATCGATAATGCACACAAACAGGAGCATACTGCACTGTCCAGTTTGTAAATGAATTGCTGGATTTGTGTGGTTTTGGTGAGTCGAAATTATTGAGTCAAACATATTTAGTGAATCAGTAGTGATATCACGCAGGAGTCAAAGGTTTGAATAATGGACCAAATAACTTGCATGTCCTCACTTAATCCAACTGAAGCTTATTATTATGCCTAGAACCAGTACCATGTTGTTTTATGTTTTGATCTAAAAAATGCTTATTATTATTAAGGTTGCTGAACCCCTAAACAGTTTAAATATGGCCTACATGACAGTAAAAGATCCAGTTTGGGTCATTAGTTGTGTTTTAAACAGATTTAATTGGCCTGTACATAAAACCAGAAATTCAGTAAATGATGAAAGAAAGGGCTGCAAAACTGGTACACCTTAGATAAATATATCCAAATGGGTTTAAGCTGTTTCTATTCTAAAATAGACATCGTTTGCTGCCAGCAGAACCCAACAACACTTTTCCTTTTGCTTTTATGTTTTTGCCACCAAGCTTTCATCACGTCTCCAGGACAACATGGCACAATCAGTCAGCATCCACGACTCTTCACACAAAACAAGGCTACAGATCAGGCCAGAGCTGGGGTTTGATGATCCCATCTGTCCCTGAAAGATACGCTTGTTTAGCCGATTATTATATTTCAACATACTTTCTCTTCAGAATAATTCTCTGGAAATAAAATGTTAAATATTTAAAGGAGTAGTTCAGACAAAAATCAAAATGCAAATGACCTGCTTTCTTTCATGCTACATGTTGCAAAATATTCAACATGTTCTATAATTTACATGTTGACTAAATCATTTGTGTCCTATATATTTTTGAGTCTTCTGCATACAGTAGTGTGAGGGACTGATTAAAGTTTACGTCAGTGATTGCTGAAAAACTCATATTTGATTTAAATAGTGAATGTTATACATCTGAACAAAACAAATCTTCCAACGGGGTAAAAAACTTTAGTTAACTACTTAATAATAGGGTAAAAATCTAACTAAAATTAAGTTTTAGCCTGTTATTAAAGAGTACATAACTAGGGATTTTGAAGGTTCTACTTTGGTTTATGGAGTGTCCAACAGTTTATGTACATAGAAGTTGTAAAAACACTATTATTTTGTTATTATAGGCAGTTATTACTTACTTTACTTCTTGACTGACCTTTCAAATGATTCATTCCGCAATTCATCTGTTTAATCCCCTCCTTTCCGCTAGCCTAGTCTGATGTGATTGGCAGATAGTCTAGTCTGCAGTAATTGGTCTACCGCGAATTGTCTACTCACAAGCTAAAAGTGAAGTTTTCGGGGGCAGTCCTAGCAAAATGTAGGCGGGGACTATATGTAGTGACGTACATTCGTGGCGGTTCGCGAATCGGACTAGGGACGGCTCGTTTGCGTGATTCGGGGTCGTCTCCCTTGGTTCCAAGCCAATAATTTTGTTATTCATTTACCTTCGGATTTTCAACTTGGCCTACTGCTTACTTTCAAATACGGCAACATTACACACTGCAGTGTTTTAAGAAAGCTCTCTTCAGAAAGCAAAAAACAAATGTCTTGGATTTTTTTGCTTCTCAAGTAAGTATATTATGATTAAAGAATGTTTAGATAGATTGAGTATTGATAGATTGCTCCTTTCCATTTATCATCATAAATTGACAGTTTCTTAGAACAGTTTCTTAGAACTGTCATATGTATTCGCAAGTAAACATCCTTACGGTCTCTGACATGCACAGAAGAGTTATTGTTTTGATATTTTTTTAACAGGAAAAGCAGTAAACCTGTTCTTGTATACGTGGGTTAGAGAATTGGTCTGCACAGGGATCTGTTGTTTTTCCAGATTAAACTGACCCAGTGGTCCAGCGGTTCTGCCGTGTCTCCACCCGTTTGGTTTTTAGGATGGTATTTGAGGCTATGCACACTGTTATTTTAGCCACAAGGCGAGTGTAGTTTGTATACTCGCCTTGTGAAGACCAGCTGACCTGCTCTGGCTAAAATTATCACCAGTATGGAACTGGCAAATAGACTTTGTTCATGCATGATCACCCAGTCACCATGAGGGCCTTGTTGCAGCATGTGGTTTTCAAACTGTTTGACACAACCCAAAAGCTGAGGCTCTGAATGGACTCTTTCAATTTGCTGAGCTCAGTTGAGTGTCCTCCACCCAGTGTCTCATTCTTTGTTTGTGGTGTGTTTTGACCTCACAACATTATGAAAAAAAAATATTTTTATAATATTACATTACAAGGCTATAGAAGAGAAACTGACATCATATGAATATGCCAATGTGTACAGCAACAGAAAAGCATGCATGCAATTTTTTGTGTGTTATTGCTAACTGGCTTGATTTTCTGATGACTTTGTGATGCTGCTGATAATCATTTAGATGTATGCATGTAGGTAACATCATGTAAAACCCTTTGTAATGGTAATAAAGCACACACCCTTAGATCCAAATGATAATAGAGAGATAGGAATAATGGTGTGCGATATGAGATGAGACACTCTCTGGGTCTCTAACCCTGTCAGAACAATAGACCCATTGGTTGTCTGTAACAGACCTCAACTGCCATGTAGACCCTTTTGTTTCTGACTCAAATCTGTGGGTAAAGCCACTCTGCTCCAGTAAATCTAGCAAACATGGAATAATAACCAGCATGACGTGTCAGCTGTAGACGTCACAGGCTTCTATTAATATGGAATTATGTGGATCCACCTGCAGCTCAGGTTTTCCAGCGACGTTTACGACACAAACAATCTTTTTTGTTAATATTGTGAGGTTTATTTATATGCACAGAACTGTGGTGTTTAAATAGGCTGGGGCTGTTGATCCAACTGCGTTGAGGAATTTCTTCAGAAATGACTGTGTCAACATCGCAATTAATACATGTTTTTACATTCCCTGCAACTATAAATAGCTGCTTTCTTAACTTGTGAATCAGGTATGTTTTGGTCCTGGTCAGATGATGTGGCACATTTTTGTTTAACCCAGTTTGTGTAGCTGGCAAATAGAGCAAAGACTGTTTGCTATGGATAAACATTGTTATCTTCCCTGGAGTGACGAAACCAGCTGTGTTTCGTATTATAAAGCAGATGTTAAAGGTAATTCCTTAACACATTTTAAAGCTTGGTTAAGTGTGTCACCTAAGTAAACCATAAATTGAGCCTGAAAACACAAAGTTTGTTTACAAGAATTTGTTTTGTAATTATAATGTAAGAGTCGGGCTGTGAGGGCTAAAATCTCATTCATTTTCCCCGCAAAGAAATTGATTCCATGAGCTCTGTGGTTGTTAAACAATGACACATGTTCCTGTCAGTATGATTTCAACTTCATTTAAAAGGCTAATTTTCCCAATTTTCTATGTAGCATAAGCCACCAATCAAAGAAGTCCATCTTACCATGTGACTACAAACATGGACCAGGCATAACTGACACATTGCAAATGAAAAAGTACTCTTTTTTGAGGTATTCAGCTGCCTAAACTGTAAACTTGATATGTGTTTCCTGCTTAGATGCAGCTGAGGAGTTCTTTGAGTATGATGCTGAGGATTTGCTGGTGTTCCTGACATTCCTAATTACTGAGGGACGGACTCCAGAATGTTCTGTAAAGGGGCGGACCGAAGGGCTTCATTGCCCACCTGCCCAGTCTGCAATGCCTGTCCTAACCAAACACGAATGCAGCGACAAAATACCCCAGGTAATACACCATATCTGCCATGCTCAAGGTGGACCAGTTACTCAGTTACGTTTGTAGAAATTTGTCAGATTATTTGATTTAATGAAATGAGTAACCACACTGAGAAAACAGATCTCTAACTTCATGGTTTTTAAGCTCCGTTCACACTGACAGTCATTCAATTGCTGCTGGTCTCCAGGTCCCTGCGCTGTTGTTTGTTATTAGGTTTTTCTTGTTGAGTGCTGTATTCATTGTTAGTGTGAACACTCCTTTAATGGCTCGATGTTAAAAGAAGCTGTTCCTAATACAGTGTCGTCAGGCGAGGAGAACGAGGTCAGAGGTCATGTTACTGTGGCGCAATCACATCCCCATCATGATAGAAGTGATGCTTCTTCCTGATTGTTGCTATAGCGATGAAGGGCCAACCACTGACTGCACGGACATTAATGACCCAGCAATAAAACAAGATGCTCTTCTACTGGAAAGATGGACCTTACAACCAGTACCGAGACAGTAAGACACTACTTCAAATACACCACTTGAGATTTTACATTGCAAACATAACAGCCTGATGTATTCTGGTGCATTTTTCAGGAGTGGAGATCGCTTCGTTGAGGAGAAAACCCTGCTTTTGGCTGTGCGGTCTTATGTGTTTTTCTCGCAGCTTAGCGCCTGGCTCAGTGCTTCTCATGGACTTGTACCTAGAAACATTCTTTACAGGTGAAGCGCCCTACACACCAAAGTTCATTCACAGTTTATTGAGCAGCCCTACTGTCTGTTGACTGCAGCAACATTCTGATGAATCGTACAAATCATCATTTTTAATTGAACTGTAATATGGGATTGGCATCATTATGGTAGATACATGCAATGCCACATTCCATTTACTGTAGAACAAAATAAAATATCAGCCCTAAAATTACTTAAAGTGTATATGATGCAGGCAGCTTACTCGATTTTGGTGTTTATATTTTTGTCCCACATTGTGTTTGCTGATCCCATTTGGTGATGGGGATTCTTGGTTGTATTTTGCAGAATAAGTGCAGCAGATGAGGAACTGATATGGAACTTCTCCCAGACACCTTCTGAACATGCGTTCCCCGTTCCAAATGTATCCCACAGTGTTGCTCTGAAAGTGCGGGTTCAGTCTCTGCCCCGCCAGCCCAAATACCCCGTACTTCGATGTAGCATCCACTCAGGTCTAGCACTTTTGGGCAAGAAAGGCCTGGAGCGTGGCGAGGGGGGCACACATGCTGGTGAAAAACGCAATTCCCTCCGTTTGCCAAGGTCTCCACTCCTTTCCAGGCCTCTACGATCTTCTCCATCTCCCCTCAGCCCCCTTAACTCTCGTAAATGTCCCCCTCGCCCTGTGTCCCCTCTCTCACCTGGCAAAGGCATCAAGTGGTTGTACTCTCGGCTGAATGGCGATGTGGACATCCCCCCTACAGAGGTGTACAGCTCGTGTTCTAATGGTGCAGAGAGCCCAAAGACATCTAGAGTGGAGTCACCAGTTCGATCTTTTAAATCCCTGTCTCTCACTGATCCTTTATTGACCCCTAGTCCGAGTCCCAACTCCATCTCAGGTGAAACCAACCCTCTCATTGGCTCCCTGCTTCAGGAGCGACAGGAAGTCATCGCCCGCATTGCTCAGCGGCTAAATTTCTGTGACCCTACAGCTCCCCATCTTCCTGATGCTCTATTTCCACCTCATGAACCTGCAGGACCCAAAACTCCCTGGAGCTCGCCACAAAACAAGGAGCGTTTGAAGAAACCCAAAGAGTCCCTCTTCCCTGTCCCCCAAACTCCATCTTACAATGGAACCAGCCAAGAAAAGCCAGAGAGGAGCCGGTCTTCTCTCTTTGACACCCCTTTGAGCCCCAGAAGTAGAACCCAGCTAGGCAGAGAGGACGGCAAATCCAAAACCTCCCCAAAACTGTCGACATGTAGGCGATTGGTACTTAGTGACCAGTCTGCTGAAGGTTCCCTTATCGCAGATGCAGTTCAGGACATTTCAAGGTTGATTCAGGAGCGACTGCAACATTCCTACAGTCTCCTGAATGCCACATATAAATGTAAGGCTCCTCAAACCGAACAGGTAGGCACAAGCCACGGCGCCCAGACGAACGGCTGTGCATCACCACCGAGCAGAAAAAAGCCCTTGAACGTAACCAATGGTGCAGCAAGCACAGACCATCCTGTTTCTCAAGCAACAAAATGTTGCACACCTCCCGACTCTACTCAAAGCCAGCAAGACTGTTTCACTAGGCCACGAAATGTGGCCAGCCCAAAACTTGAAGACCATAGCAGCAAAAAATCACGTTTGTTAACGACAAGCAATTACAGAGAGAATGCCAAAAGAGAGTCATGTTCCTCTTTGAAAAACAACTTTAGCCATGACAGATCTCTTCAGGAGAACAGGCTATCACTGACTGGGCACCTCGAACCAACCACGACAAAAGACGCAATCCGTGAGAAAAGAACGGAGACGCACGTCAAGGATGGGTCCAATAGTCCCGAGAAGGATGAGAACCAGGAGCCTTGGACGTCCTACTCTAGCACACCAGCCAACCTTACCCACAACTCCACCAGTCATGCCCTTTCTTACACCCAGAGTAGCCATACGGTGAGTCAATTTTAAGTGAATTTGTCATAATGTCTAAAACAGTGTGTGCAATTGTACTTGATCTGGTTGTAATCAAATGTCTTTGCAAACAGATCCATCCCCCCTCCCCTCTTAAGCCATGCCGTAACTGGAAAAAACAGAATCGTCACTCCATAGATGGAACCGCAACGAAAGCCTTCCATCCCTGTACAGGCCTACCTCTCCTCTCCAGCCCTGTAAGAGCACCGACACATCCTCTGCTGAATTATTAACACAGTCTCTCTGTGTGTGTGCGTTTGTGTGCCTGTGACTCATCAGCTCTGAATCATTTCTTGTTTGTTTCAAATGCTGTGTAAACTTCAGCAGCTATAGTTTCTTATAGTTAGCTTTATAGTTTCTTAGATGATACACTAATGAAGTGTCATGAGTCAAAGTAGAGGCACTTCCTCGCCAGCAGTTTTTAGTCATGCTGTCTATTATTGGGCCATGAGTGTTTTTAAGGTCTTACCAGTGGCAGCTGTACCCTGAGGGCTGTATGACTCAGGCAGTTTGTTTTGTGTGGGTGTCCGGTTCTGTTACTCCAGGAGAGCGCTGCTCACGTTCTCTAGAGATACAGGCAGATGTAATTTGTGCTCTGTGATTAAAAGGTTTTTCATTGATGTTACAAACAGTTGAACAGTTTAGATCAGCGTTTCAGACTTGCGCAGGCTAAACAAAAATAACTAAACACTAACACAAAAATTACTCATAGTGCCATGTTGTTTAGTAGAAGTTATTGTATTGGTAGTTATTGCATCAGCATCCTAGCTAGTATTCAATAATACAAAATATTGTGCCCAGTAATATAATCTTGCATACTTCAAAATACCATGATTTATTACTTTAGAAGTATCTAAATGAAATGCTTTAGGATGCTTTGAGCATGAATGAAACAGACATGCCACAAGAGTGACTAAAGTGCAATAAAGGCATGAGCTGTTTTATTATTTGTGTAATTTGTTATTGAGAGGACAACACTGACGTTCTCTAACCAGTTTTTGTAATCCAACCAAATAAAGAGTTGATACAGCTATAAAAGTTATCTCAATTATCGTGATATGACGAATTGACATTTAAAGGGCTAACAGCAAACATCTTCCAATTAATTGATCAGATTTTAAGTTTAAAGTACATGCTTAGAAAAAAAGTTGCTTTACTAGTTGGCAGGTAACATTTTCGCATAGAATTGTTTGGGGAAAATACAACATTTAAAGTTGAACTTTAAGAAAAGTGGTGACTTGAAATATTGTGAAATGTCCATGGCCAGTACACTTTCTTTTTATTTTCTTGACATTTGCAGGTGTACTAAAAAGTTAATTTTAATTTAACAATAATAAATGAATTACTTAATAGTTTAAATTTACAATTAATTTAATAACCATAATTAAAAAAAGTAAATCATTTAATATCATTATTAGTAATAAAGTACCATGGCATAACTATCGGATTGTACACAAAGTTACCACGTGACTATTTGCGTGAAAAAACTTTTCACCCACTTCCTCCTTTTCTTCCTCAGGTTCCGCAAAGAAAAAACCAGACAGGATATTTTGATTTGGACACATCTTTGATTCACTGCAAAGGTGTGCCATGGGCTGCCAATAAGAGGTATGACCTTCTTTCCTCGCTTTTTTTCCGTTGTAATGTCATTGTTCCATATTTCACAGTGCCCTTTCTTCACTGAGGATTTCCTACACACACTGCCATCTGCTGTGCGCACACATACACTAAATTCATCTGTTGAGAACACAAAATGGCTGACACAACTGTGTGTCTGTGTTTGTAGGGTTTTGAAAAGATCACAAGACTGTGATGAGTCTCAGCAGCAGATCCTCAGTGCCAGCGCTCCTCCTGCAAGCCTCAGCCTTTTAGGAAACTTTGAGGTAGACACGCTATCAGTTCAGTTTCCTTATCACAAATGAATTTAACTGAGACTTGCAGTTCATACTTTATATCTAAGAAAGATGAAACAGACAGAACAGTTAGGCAGTTGAGTCATTCATTTTTTGTAACAATGAATTGTACATACAGGCATGAAATATAGGTATTATTCTGTTGTATTTCATTGTATGTGTGTGTGTAGGAATGTGTTCTTAACTATCGTTTGGAGCCATTGGGCACTGTTGAGGGTTTTACAGCTGAGGTGGGTGCGAGTGGAACCTTCTGCCCCGGTCACACAACCTTACATGTGGACGTGTCCTTCTACAGCGTCTCGGATGATAATGCACCTTCCCCGTACATGGTAATTCTCACACATTTTTCTGGTATATACATATTCGCATAATTCAATTTTTGGAGTGTTTTGTTACTTTGGTGTATTAACGTTTATTGTAGGACAAGGGTCAGATGTCTTGTTTAAATTAAGCAACTATGAAGTCATAAATCTATGCACTACCACCTGCATGTTTTAAAGGGCTTCTACTTTACTAAGACAGCGTTCCGGTGCTTCTCTTTAGGGTGTTATAAACTTGGAGTCTCTCGGTAAGGGGAGGGGATATCGAGTACCTCCATCAGGAACCATTCAAGTGGTAAAAAGCTTTTATTATTTTGGACACATTCATGATTATCTGGTTGTTTTGTTGGCTATGTGTAATAGGCATAATGCACATGAGGACCTTTCTTACTTAATAAACATTTGAGTCACATTAGTCGTGATCAAATTATTCTGATTCACTGTGAATTTAAATAGTAATTTTATGATACTTTTTACTTGCCAATTATTTGGGTCTATTTCGAATTACGTTTACGAGTTGATCGGGTATTATGTACCTTTGATGCTCAGCAGATGTTTTGTCTTGTTTCTGTGTGTCAGACCTTATTTAATCCTAATAAGACAGTGGTGAAGATGTTTGTGGTGATGTACGATTTGAGGGAAATGCCCGCCGGCCATCAGACATTCCTGCGGCAGCGAACCTTCTCGGTCCCAGTTAAACGCGAATGCAATGGACAAAACAACAAAAAGCCACCCACACTGGGCCAAGGACGAACCCTCCGCTACCTCATCCACCTGAGGTCAGTACTGCAACCCGGTGAATCAGTGTTTTCATTAACTGAGGTTGTTGTTTTTGTCCTTCTTTAATGCATTGTCATGTTTAAAGGTGCTGCTTCAAATTTTCAAGAAAACACACTTTAAAAAGAATTATGTTGTCTTGGTAAATATCACAGCAATAAACAGCTCAATTAACTATATATTATATTACATTCATTGATTTCACATCTATAAAATTTACTCTTTTTTTTTTTTTATGTGTAAATTGTTTCACGTAAAATCAGTGCATCTTGAGACCCATCTTGCATTTTGAATCAATTGTTCTATACAAAATGTGAATGTCAAAAAGTTCAGATATTGCCTACATGGCAAATTTAGTTTTGAAACAGTTTTCGAAAAAATAATTGGGGCGCTTAGGGCGATTGACTCGTTAGGGACAAACAACTTTATTTCTATAGCCACTGTGTTAAGCATTGAAATTATTTTTTTGTCTTATACTTTGGAATTACTAAGTAAGTTTGCATAGCTAAATTCTGTAAAAGGGAGGCTAAAGAAAAGTCCTTCACAGAGATGTCAAGCGCCCCCTTGAGGACAACTTTGTCTAAAATTGCTAAAAAATTAAAATTATTTTTTTATCCAGTGGTACTGTATGTACCTTATGGTGGTTAAGACACTAATACCTAAACATATGTTGTTGAATGCATGACGATTTTTACTTTTCATGGTTTGGTTGTCTCTTTCACTGTCTTAAGGTTCCAGAGCTCCAAATCTGGAAAGATCTACCTCCATCGGGACATCCGGTTTCTTTTCTCCCGTAAATCCATGGAAGTGGACAGTGGTGCTGCCTACGAGCTCAAATCTTTCACGGAATCACCTGCCGATCCCCCTTTCTCTCCCAGATGCTAATTCATCTAGTCTAGTCTAAACTTAATCCAACATAGGGGCCTTAATGAATCAAACTCTTTCATCTTCTTGTACTGAAATAAAAAAAAGAAGCCCACTAACACACCAAATGCACAGCAGGACTATTACCATCAACGCCCCTTTCCTAAAAATACACAGCAGATAATCGTTATTAGCAAATGTTATTAGATTTAAAACTGCAGACGATTGGGATTTTTTGTATTACCAGGTTGATTTCTAGACATTCAGCATGGTCTAAGAAAACACAATGTCGCATACCTAAATCCATGGACCATTTTTTAAACAAAAAACAAATACGGAGCTGGAAGGGGTGTTTAAAGAGCACTGTGTTTTTTCATCACAACTGGAATGAACAGAGTTTTGTTCATCAATTTCTTTCTTTGTACTGTTACCAAACCACTTTAATCGGAAGTGTTGCAATAGAAAAACAAATATCTTACTAGCTTAGTGTTTACATATTTACTTTTTGTCATCAGTTATTTAATATTTAAATTCTACTTTCATTTACTGCACATGTGATGCCTGTTGTGCAAAACATTATGATGTAGTGCAAAGATTAAATCACAACATGTATTTTTGTCTTTCAAATTCAGATCTTAATGAATAAAAGAATTATATATTATATCTATAAAATTATGTTTAAGCATTTATGTCTTTGTTTTTCATTGGAAAATCAGGAAATATCAGGAAATTTGTCAGTTCTGATTTCAATGTATGAAAGTGAAACTCTTTACCCATTACCTTGTGTAATCTTTGAAATCAATTTTTAAAAATGATCTTTACCCAGTTATCGTGAATGACTACAAAGGTAGTTCATTTCGTTAGTCAAAAAGCGTGAGAACGCTGCACTAAAGGTTACAAAGTGATAAACAAACAGCAGTGTTGCTTGATTCCAAGATTTTAGATGTGATGTCAATAGGAGACTAATTATACCTGATAGTAGTATGAATGATGAGATGACATTTTACTGGTTCATTATTGCATAAAACAACGTCCGTGATCAAGTCATACCCTGTGTCGACAAATCCCCTATTCAAAATGAGTAGTATGTCCAAATTCTTAATATAAATATTCGGAGGCTCTACTGCTTCTAAGATTTTTAAATGTATCAGATGGATATTTTTCTATCCCATAAGGTCACAGGTGCCGAGGAATCACTGAATCAAAATCAAACATTCTCAAAATCAAAAAAATATATTTCTTTCTTCCGTCCCAGCCCTACTACAGGAAATAGGATCATATACAGTGGGTAAGGAAAGTATTCAGACCCCTTAAAATGTTTCACTCTTTGTTATATTGAAGCCATTTGCTAAAATCATTTATGTTCCTTTTTTTCCTCATTAATGTACACACAGCATCCCATATTGACAGAAAAACACAGAATTGTGACATTTTTGCAGATATATATATATAATCCTCTGGTCATGGAAACACAATTCTGGACCATATTAGAAGGGCTTCCCATTTATGTTAAAAAATTACAGTAATCGCCATGTAGAGCTCTTTTTTAAATCAAGTTTAGTTTGCTCTGTCAAATCCAGCCAATTGGAAAAACAGCGGTTTAAACAAGGACATTTTTCTGTTTGATGGACATTTTACATCCATGTCAGAATGTTCAGGATTTGGGGGATTTAAGGAAGATTTGCATATTTTTGTGCTTATATGGCTTATATGAGATCTTTGAATCATGCTTAAAGGGAGAGTTCACCCAAAAAGAAAGTTCTGTTATGAATTACTCAACCCGAAATTGTTCCAAACCTCTACCAATTTTTTTGTTCTGTTGAACAAAAAGAAAGATAAGTTGTTAGCAACAGGTATCTGGGGTACCACTGACGACCATTAAAATTGTTGTCACAGAACTGTTTGTTTTTCTTCATTCTTCGGAACGTGTTCAACAGAACACTATATATATGTATACAATAATAATTTCTACTATGGTAGTCAATGCAATGCTGCCCCAGAAATACTCTCTTTTCTCTCTCTTTATTATATACGATTAATGCAAAGGACTTTGTTATTATAAATTCCTAAGTGAAATCAAATGACAAGCAGACTTGCTTCATACCCCTATTGTCATTAAAGTGAAAAATGTTTAGATTAAATTTAGTCACCATGCAATCAAACAGGAAAACTAAGTGTTTTACACAGTGTTGAAGTCATTATTATAAATTATTTATCCGTGCACAGCATTGTTTTTTTTATTTATTAATTTGCACTTGTAATCTTTAATCAAAACGCTCCTCTACACCTCACAACAAAAACTCTTCACCACATGAGGTCAGCAAAAAAAAGAAGAAGGACAATTATACTGACTGTCCAATGACCAGGCATTGTCAGCCCTCCCCTCCAGGCCCAATTTGCAACAAACCAATCAAAAAGGGAAGGGCAAAATTAAGCCCCAGCCTAAAGCATTGTATAATTTAAGAAACCGTTTCACTCGCATACACGTCACCATTCGGACAAGAAGTCAATCTCATCTTCAGTTTCATAGTGACTTTAATCTATACACGACTTTTCAACTATGATTTTATATACCCATTGTGTTAAGGCCTAAACATAAAGTAAATCAATATTTGGTTATAACAGGTTTTAAGAGGCTAGTTATCAGGGATTTCAAACAAGCGTTTGCAGGTATAGTTAGCCTTCATCTGAGGATTGAATTAATTGATTAACATTTAGTTCAAATATTTAAATTTTCATAATAAACTACCTCAATATAAAAGATTTAAGCTAAAGAAATGAGGTGTTCGACTTGATGCGGCCCTGCGCAAGACCGAACAGTACCGTGAGAACGATTTGAGAGCAAACTGATTCCTAAGTTAGAATCTTTGATGTCAAAGATGAATTTGTCTGCGCAGCACCGCATCATGTGTAACACCCCTAAGAAACGAAACGGCTCCACCGATTGGCCGCCCTTCTCGAAACGTTTGTAATATTCATAAGATGGTCCTTTGCCATAGTAGCATTGACACATTCGTGGGCGGTACGTAGACTAAGGCTCGCACAGGCTTTGATTTCTACATCAATAAATCCACATAAAGTGGTTTTATCAGGAGAAATGGAGGACACGAAACCCGAGGAGACGAATGTGGACGAGCAGAAAGTAAGAAAACGTGAAGATGATGTAGTCAAATCTCTGCATTCTGTCACATTTAAGCTTTCCGCTACATAGCTTTATTTACAGGGACTGATAAATCACGTCGACAAGAAACCAGACCGAATAAAAGACGATTTATGAATTAAACCTAATGTAGGATCGCTGATGAATGTGATGTGTACCTCAGTTTCTGTCCGATTATATTGTAACATGATTTAAATCTCAGTTGCTCTTCACTTTTCCATAAAGGCCTTCTCCATTATTTTAGAGGTTTTATAATGAAATCTAAGAAATAACAGCTTGATTTAGTGACCTGACAGATGAGCAAACGCATACGTTTTGAGATACGATTTACTTTTCGTTGTTTTGCGCTGGATTAAGATGTACTGTGTTAGTTAGCAGTTAGCATGTGAAGCTAACTGTATGTGAACTGTGATGTGTTTTTAATTTTTAAAACGCATATACAGATAATGTATCTCATAACCACTGTTTACGTAGCAGAAGAATTACACTAGAAATGACAGGAATTGTTTAACACGGTGTTATTTTAAATAAGCACCTATTATAAAACGCATCATCATGGCAACATAGTTTCTTCCTATAAATTATGTTTAAAACATAATTTCCATTGTTTCTGTATAGTTTATGGTAAGAAAGAAATCAAGTTGCAATAATGTCTGATTTATCAAATGATTGAAATGTAAAGTTTGAATTATAGTTTAAACGTTTGATTTGTCATTTAAGTACTTGATTTTTTATTTCGGTATTTGGTCTTTATTTATCATTTGAGTCATGGTAAGCAATCAGCCCTTGACAGATTTAATGTTTAAAGAGTTGGTTATCTGTTTTCTAAGGATGACGAGAACAAGATTTTCCAAGAAAAACTAGAGGAAGCCAAACTGAAGGCCAAGTACCCTCACCTGGGCAATAAGCCTGGAGGATCAGATTTGCTCAGGAAGAGACTACAGAAGGGGGTGAGACTGTTACTTCATTGATTTACATGTTGCTCATTCTTGCAATGAAACACTGTTATGAGAAGAATGCCTTAAGTGGTAAGACTGGCACAGATTAAATAGACATTTGACATTTGTGAATTCAAGTATATTTACAAGGTGTGTAACATGGATCAGACAAATGCGACACATAATGAGCACACACATAACTGCCACTTCGCCAAATGGTTTAATTGTGGCAAATTGAAATAGGAGACACCGTTGCTTCAATTTTGTTTTGTTTCTCTAGAACATTGTCCTTTCCTTCTATTGGCATGAGCATGCATAAACATGTACAGTGTACAAATAATGGTTTCTTACTTTCTCTGTTCTGTAGAACAGATTTATGGAGAATAACTGTGCCATAATTCACCCGTGCTGACACGTTCTTCTTTTTTCCCAGCCAAAGTACTTTGACTCGGGTGACTACAACATGGCAAAGGCTAAAATCAAGAACAAGCAGATTCCTGCGGCACAGACAGAGAAGGCTGAGATCACCGGAGACCACATCCCAACCCCTCAGGACCTGCCGCAGAGGAAACCCTCTCTGGTGGCCAGCAAACTGGCCGGCTGATACCTGCTGCTTTCCTTCACTCCACACTCCCACTTCCTGTTTCTTCATCTACATTTATCTCTGATCCTGCATTCCTGCCCTCATCCTTTCTCATTTCCTGTCCTCTGAAAACACACTGAATATTCATAGGGTTGCAGATGTTACAGAGCTCTAAGAACTGAAGCCACACTGTGAGATGGGTTGGGTCGTGGCTCTGAACAGGGTGAAGTTCTCAAAGGTTTCGTGATATTTTAATGTGTTGTAATATGTAGTTAAAAGTTTACATATTTGATAGAGGGCAAACAGCCTTTTACATTTGTTTTACATTTTAATTTCAGCCATTCCTGAATTACCCACTGCTTAAAGAGATGCATATAATTGTTAGCATTTATTCACCCTCATGTTGTTTCAAACCTTTTTGACTTCTTTTCTTCTGTGAAAAACAAAACGAGAAGTTTGCAGGATGTCCTGGGTGCTCTTTGTCCAACAAATAACGAAATGGACACTAGCTGTAAAGGTTCCAAAAGGACTAAATTAAATTCCATAAATATAGTCGATAGGATTTATATACCTGTATATTGTAAGTCTTCTAAAGTCAAATTTGAGCTTGTTCTGTTCAAAACTATCAAATATGCCTTGTTGTGTTCGTTCTCAAAACATGCAAGAATCTGTGGTATTTGATGACTTTGACTGAACACCCGCTGTGAGGTTTAAACATATTGTTTTGTTTTTGTGATTATTAGGATTTAGAATTTTGGGGGGTTTAGAAGACTTTGTATAAAACACTTGTTTGACCTGTTAATGGTTGTTTTTTGTCTTCTGATGTGTGAGAGCCTAGGACCCTTACATTGTCATTGTGTCATAATTAACAACCTCTGAATTCTTAATAAAACATTTTGTGTTTTCCATGGAAGAAAGAAAGTCAGGATGCAGGAACTACACAGTCGGATGAGTAAATGGGATTATAAAATGTTAGGTTTACTCTTAATTGTGTGCTTGAATTGAAAGTAAGCTGTAATAATGTTGACCTGCACCCTGATTCTTTTTTGAGAATGCTCTTTTCTTCATAAAGTTTCAGCTTTGCCTGGAGGACACTCTGTTAGTGATGTTTGACAGCATGTGTTGCAGATCTTTGAGGCTGCGGTCAGCTTGCTTTGTATCATAGTGCTTAAAGCCTTAAGATCACGTGGTGTTATTACACGGATTGGCAAGCAGTTCTAGAAAACCACACGTTTGTATCATATGCTTGTGGACACCAGACAGTGAGGATGCCTCTCCACCCTCTGGCTCCATGACATCTCCTGTATCTTCTATGCAGAGGAGGAAGGCTGTTCTATGTCGACTCCTCAGGCTTCATCAAAGCACTACAGTAAAATGTCCACGGTCTGCATGAGTATAAACTGTGGTCGCTTTTGAGCCATTTTGACTTGTAAATAAAATAGTTTTACAAACCTTCTGTTCTTTTGAATGTCTTTTATCAAACAAATCTGTCTGTTTTATAGGAGGAACTATGTGATAAACCAGGATTTTCTGGGGAAAAGTCCCTGTTAATAATTACATTCACATTTCATTTGGTAATTCAATTCATATGTCCGCTTGCCTTTTTTTTTGCCTTTAAATTGTACACTTACGCCTTAAATGCAAAAATGAAAACCATATCAAATAATAATAATCTGACCAACATATCTAAAACATAGCATGCAATTATGTCATGCGGTTTATTTAAACATGACAGGAAGCTTAATTTGAATAGCAACAAAAAGGCCCTATAGCTTACAATAAGTTAGAGATATCAAGAGTGAAAGAGGGATAGTTCACACAACAAAAAATGTGTTCACCCTCATGTAATATAAGACATGTCCGACTCTCTTGTGGCACACAAGAAGACATTTTCAGGAAATGTTCAATAGATGGGTCCAATGTTTTCTGTTGTGTACAAAAGGTTATTCATATAGCAAAATATTTTATGAGTTGCTTAATTATTATAATTATTCAATACTTTACTTTGCTTGAAGGGGTACCAAAAATGAAAATCTGTCACCATTTACTTACCCTCAAGTTGTTCCAGACCTGTATACATGTATTTGTTCTGTTAAAGGCAACGAAAGATAGGTTATTTGGAAGAGTGTTAGCAATTTTCAGTTCTGGGACATCATTGACTACCACAATAAAAATATAAACATATATACGGTATATGTACATAAAATAAGATATTTGAAGAATTTAGGAAAATAAACAGTTCTGGCACCTTCTCTGTCATTTGTTTTTTTCCTGAAAGTCAAAGGTGTCCCAAAACTGAAAATTGCTAACATTTTTCCAAACAACTTCCTTGAGTTCAGCAGAACAAAGTAATTTATACAGGTTTGGAACAACTTGTGGGTGAGTAAATGATGAAAGAATAATAATAAAAATGAAATAATCAGACCCCCCTTTTATTTACGTGCTATCGAATTGTAAGCCACAGTTTTCTCCGGCTTGCTCAACAAAATATGCAAATATAATTGTACCTTATTTTTTGATGCTTCAAGTGAAGCTGTTCAATTGAGATCTAACATATATCAAATTGATTTAATAAAATTAGACATTAGATTAGGCTCCATCAATTCTCAAACTGAGGGCTATAGTTTCATGACATTTTTTGAAATCTTTTTTCATCATATACTCCTTTTAATTTAACATGTACAAAAGAAGACTTCCAACCAAAAAATATTCATTGTATAACGATTGAAAGTACAATTTATTATTATCAGGTGGGATGCCAGTGTGTGATGGTGTACATATGTCCACTAGAGCGCACTCTCGTGTCATTTTTTCTTTGGGACATGGCAACCGTGTTTTCATTGACTCATTCTGTGCATTGATCGCGACAGAGACACGCCATAAACACGATCAGATTGTCGAGGAGCACACGATCGGACCCTGTCCTCATGACATTCTCTCAAACGGGCTACACTGGGTGAGATCTACTGGAGAAATCGTGATCGGACTGATCGGATGTTTAGCTGACTGTGATTGTGCGACCATTATCATGGCTGCGTCTGAATTATATACGAAGGTAAAGTCACATACTCAGCATCTCATACCTGCATTTTATCTTGAGGGGATTATGTGCTATTGTTAAAAGACTGTAATATCAATGCGGTTTCGACGTTCAGATGTAATGTCAGTGAATGCATTGAAGCTGAAATTATTGCTGCTGATGGTGTATTCATCGGTTACATTGAGCATATTTTGTCATTATTGCCCTTTGAATGAATGAATAGATGCACATTGTTGCATTATAATATATTTATCTCCATTTATGTGTTTCGTTTGTATGAAGAGATCCATTTAAAGTAATGAAGCAATTTGCCCTTTAACAATGGAAATGCTAAACATTAATCTATTATTACTATAATAATACCCTAGCAATACTAGATAGAAACAGCCTAGATTCAGCAATGGACAGCCAAGCAAACGTTTTCGAAGGCCTGTGATTTATTGATATGGGTCACATTGTGAGGGGATGACTGACCGCAGAGAGTCAGTGGGATGCGAGCGGTGCTGATGGGAGCATCACTGCCCGAATGGAATGATGCAACCAGCTCTGATGCTGCTGCGAGCACCATGTTAGAGATGCTGGCATCATCCCATGCAGACAGTAATGCTGCGTTGTTTTCAGTCCTCTGCTGCGGCCTGTAGGCCGGTCTGCTCACATCAAGGCGTGATTCTTTGGGGGAAAAAATCAATCACGTAGCAGCCGAGGCATGACATCATCACAGATATGTGGTCATAATAATCTCTGAGAATGGTTGGATGGTTGTACCGAAGAGAGGGGAGTGATGGAGAAGGCCCACCCATCCCCCATGATGCAGCTGTCCTATTGTAAATGAACTGACAGATCTCTTTGAATGCTGCTAGTGCAAAGCGCAGTTATTCAGATCAGGTCTTACACATGTACAGCATGATCTCAGGGCTTAACAAGGGGTTACAGAAGACCAAATAGTAGATCAAATTAATATCTGTGGAGTTTTTGTGCTACATACAATGACAAGATGCTTTTATTTTGCTTCTTACAAATGTAGGACACAACGTTCAGAATTTCTTAGTATTGTTTGATTCTTTTAGCTTTATTGACCGCATGGAGTTTTGAATATTGTAATTTTGCTCTTAGATCCTGGTTTATGCAACAATTCAATTCAATTTTATTTATATAGCGCTTTTCAATTATGCATTGTTCCAAAGCAGCTTTACAGGAGAAAATAAGAGAAAAAGAAAAGCAGGGAGGGCCAGGTCCCCTCTTACATGTCACATCTGCACTCAGTAATGTACATGTTTATGAATAACGGAGAGCTTAGTAGTTGTGATTTAGGAAATTACATTTGTTTAGTTCTAATTTGGTCTTATTTTTGTGATCGATATCAGACAGAAATCAGATCTAATGCAGACATCTTGATGAGATACAGTGAGCGAAATAATTATTTGATCCCCTGCTGATTTTGTTAGTCTGCCTGCCTACAAAGAAATGAAGGTTGTTAAAAGATGATTTTTATGGTAGGTTCATTTCAACTGATAGAGATAGAATATACAAACAAAATCTGGGGATTTTTTAATATAAAGGTTATAAATTGATATGCATTTCCGTCAGTGAAATAAGTATTTGATCCCTTACCAACTACATGGAAGAAGCCTGTTAATGATTTCAAGACAGTTGGGACCGCAGTTAGCAAGCAAACCATTGGTAACAATCTATGCCACAATAGATTTGAAATCCTGAAGCACCCTCAAGGTCCTTCTGCCCAAGAAGGCCTTCCTGGCACATCTGAAGTTTGACAATGAACATCAAAATGATTCAGAAAAGGCTTTGGTGAAAGTGCTGGCACTGCTGTGAGACCAAAATGGACTCCTGTGTTTGGAGGGCGATAAATGTTGACTATGACCCCAAGCACACCATCTCTACAGAGAAGTACAGTGTTGGAAACATTATACTTAAGGGCTTTTTATCTCTGCTACGGGCACAAGATGACTTCACTCCATTGAGGGGCTAAGGAACGGCCAATGTACCATAATATCTTGGTCGAGAACTTCCTCCCCTTAACAAGATCACTGAAGATGGGTCACCGAGGTGCCTTTAAAATGACAAAGACACAAAACATATTGCCAAGACAACCAAATACTGGGTTAAGGAGAAGCATACTAAATGACTTAGCCAGTCTCTAGACCCTAGTCCTATAGAAAATCTGTGAAGGAAGCTAAAACTCCAATTTGCTGCGCGACTGCCAAGAAACCTTAAAGATTTACAGAGGAGTGGACTAAAATGTATCCAGACACATGGGCAAACAGGGTGACAAACTATCAGAAATGTTTTACCTCTGTGCTCGCCAACAAGGGTTTCTCCACCAAGTACAAAGTTATGTTTTGCTCAGGGATCAAATACTTATTTCACTGACTGAAATGCACATCAATTTATAGCCTTTATATAACATATTTCCCCTGTTTTTTTTATATTCTGTTTTTATCAGTTAAAATAATCCCACCATAAAAATTATATACCCTTCATTTCTTTGTTAACAGGCAAATTTACAAAATGAGCAGGGGATTAAATAATTATTTCTCTCACTGTATATTTCTGACTATCATCTACATAAAAGTGGAAACTATTTAGATGTTTTGTAATAATGTTGTCAAGGGGCAGCATGTATATGGAGAATAACAAGGGTCCTAAAACTGGTCCCTGAGGTAATCCATAATTTTCTTGCGTTAGATTTGACAATTCGCCATTTAAATGGACAAATTAATATCTGTCAGATAAGTAAGATCTTAACCATTGTACTTCCTGTCCCTGAATACCGGTATAATTGTGTAAGGGATCTAAAAGTATGTCTACAGTATCGAATGCAGTACTAGGTCTCCAGATAAAGACCTTCAGATTAATGACATAAAGCCATGGTACAATAGCACCACTCGCACCCTTAAAAGAGAAACGCTTCTCTTTTTTTCTAACCTGGAGCATATATGTAAACAAGTCCAATTGGAGGTCTTTAAAAATGCATGGAAAGAGAGTGCACACTGTTATAAAAATGCACTAAAAACGGCAAAAGCTGGGCACCTCTGAAACATTAAAGAAACTAACAAAAACAATCCAAGGTTTTTATTTAGTTCAGTTGCTAAATTAACAAACAAACAGACATCACCTGATCTGGTTATTGCGCCGTACCTTGGTAGAAATGAATTCATTTCATTTTTTACTGAGGAAATCGAAAACATATGAGACAAAATTGTAAAAACTCAACCTCTAAGTCTGCCCTATGATGTAGTATCAACCATCGCCCCACAAGAAAAGTTACAGTGTTTTAAACCTATAAAACAGGAAGATTAAATTCATATTTTTGCAACATCTAAACCTACAACATGGTTATTAGACCCCACACAAACCAAATTATTAAAAGAGTTATTACCTGTTGCATTTGAGCCCATTTATAACATTATCAACTCGTCAATTAATCTAGGCCATGTCCCAGGACCCTTTAAACTGGCTGTCATCAAGCCTCTTATTAAGAAACCAAACTTAGACCCCAGTCAACTAGGAAGCTAAAGACCGATTTCAAATCTCCCTTACCTGTCTAAAATACTAAAGTAAAGTAGTGTCCACTCAGTTGTGCTCTTTTTACAAAATAATGACATGCACGAAAAATCCGTCTTTAGACTGCATCATAGCACTGAAACTGTGCTTGTTAAAATTACAAACGACCTTCTTATAGCATCAGATAATGGGAACATCTCACTCCTAGTCTTGCTTGACCTTAGTGCTGCGTTCGATACTGTAGACCATAACATACTTTTAGATCGCTTACACAATTATACTGGTATTCAGGGACAGAAACTATAATGGTACAAATCTTACTTATCAGACAGATATCAATTTGTCCATTTAAATGGGGAATCGTCAAATCTAATGCAAGTAGTTTATGGATTACCTCAGGGATCGGTTTTAGGACCCTTGCTATTCTCCATAAACATGCTGCCCCTTGGCAACATTATTGAAAAACATGGAATTAGTTTCCACTGTTATGCTGATGATACTCCGCTATATATCTCATCAATACCAGATAATTCCTTTCAGCTATCTAAATTGACAGGATGCATAAAGGCTGCAACAGGAAAACAAAGCACTATTAAAATGATTCTGAATGTCATTTACATTTAGGCATTTGGCAGACGCTTTTATCTAAAGCTACTGACATTGCTTTATCCTATACATTTTACATAGGTATTTGCAATCCCCTGGGATCGAACCCACTTGCGTTGTTAAGTGGGTTCGAACCCACTTGCTCTTACCACTGAGCTACAGGATAGCTATGATCTCATGTCTGCATGTTTCATTGGCAGTCTGCAGACAGCATGAGGTTTTGTATCTTCACTTAAAGGTCACAACATCCTGTAGGTCATAGTCACAGTTTACTTGTGTTTTCAGGCAACCTGGGAACACGCTGCTCATTGTGTGTTTCTGTGGATAAAACTGCATGGATGCAGGGAAGGGTCTGTTCTTTCAGCAGCGTCACAGAAATCTGCTGCTGGTGGAACTTCCTTCAAGTTTGCCAGTTTATTATTTTAGACACAGTAAATCTGACTACTTCATATATGTGCATTCTCCAAATTCAGCCCCTTTAAAGCATGTTAGAATGCCAAAATATGTTTTAGTAGTCACATCATTTTAGAAAAAGAGCATGAATACAAAATGACCTTGTTTCCTTTTAGGCAGTTATCTGAAACATTATTTTTTGTTTTGCCCATGACTGATTGCCAACATGTGCATTTCATTACTGGAAGGGAAGTAAGGTCTTTATAACGGCAAATGAGGTAAAGGGTCACTGTGCTTTTAATGGATAGTTATAACTTATTTTAAAGAATAAAGAATCATTGTTGTTAACCAAACAACACAGGCCCTTTTTGAATTCAATTGCACACAAAACCACTGAGGCATCTTCTTATATGTTCTAAAAAATATGATGAAAATATAAAGGTTTTGAACAACATGAGTTTTTTTTGTGAACGGTCCCTTTAACTGCAGTTCACGGCTCACGGCTGCATCCTAATGTAGCTTCTTTTCCCATGAGTTCTCCCTCCTGCAGTTTTTTCGTGTTTTGCAGAATGATGTAATTTTAAAGAATTCTACTGTTGCTGTTCATCATGTGACATAGGAAGTTCTGAGAACAGATGACGGTACAGACAACAATGCTTGAAAAACTCATCTGACTGGAGCATCGGCCAGTCGGAAGAGCATCGTCATAGTTATTATCATTATATATCCGACCAGATCAGGGATCCAATCAGAAGTATTGAGCTATCCCCAGCGTATTTCACTACTGAAGACGGACAGATGTGATTTTTTAACTTGAGCAGTTAATGCTTTAAACATGAATCAGGAGTTGGATTTTATGTTCATTAAAGTAAGTACTGGTGTTAATGTTGCTTTGCCTCTTTTGATCGTCTTTGATCGCAGCATTCTTGTACTTACTTTTGGAGGTAGAGGACTAGTCTTTTTTAATGAAAATATATGATTGTTGTAATATTATATTATGACCTTCTTTAAGAGAAGAACTGCTTATGATTTGCTTTTGTATAAACATTTTTTTTTATGTCAGAAAGGAAACTCAGAAATTCAGAAAAAAATGTGATGGTAAATAGTGGTAATTTTTATGATTTGGTGAGGAGGGCTTTTAACTGTTATCTATCACTGTTCTCTTTGATTTGGTAAGAAACTTACATTTTTCTTTATTTCCTTTAAGTGTAATAATATGCATAAAATACCTTTGCACTATGATATTTTCTGCTCAAGTGTGACAGACAGCACATTTTGTCAATTATTTTGCTATTATTTGATCGTATTACTTAAGATGCTGCCGAACTGTATGTATTTTTATAATCTCATTGCAGGTCAGTGTAAACATGAAGTAGCAAAAGTACCTGTCTTTCCTTATTAATTCAGAATCAGAAATCAGAATCAGAAAGAGCTTTATTGCCAAGTATGTTTGCACATACAAGGAATTTGTTTTGGTGACAGGAGCATCCAGTACACAGAATAAGCAACAACACAGAGACCATCAAACATAACAAAAAACAGTTACACAGATGATTTAAATGAGGGCCTATGGGTATAAAAATTAAGAAATACAATACAGTAAACATAAGAGTAATTCTTATATTAAAGTGAAAGTTCACCCAAAAATGAAAATTCTGTCTTAGTTTACTCACCTTGTAGTTGTTCCAAATCTGTATAAATTTCTTTGTTCTGATGAACACAGAGAAAGATATTTGGAAGAATTCTTTTAACCATATAGATCTTGCCCCCATTAACTCCCATAGTAGAAAAGTGCCCCAGAACGGTTAGCTGTCCTACATTCTTCAAAATGTCTTCTTTTGTGTTCAACAGAACAGCAAAAAAAGGATATAAAGTTTATCCTACTATGGGAGTCAATGGGGGGCAAGATATATGTTTCAAATGTCTTTCTCTGTCTTCATCAGAACAACGAAATGTATACAGATCTGGAACAACTCCAAGGTGAGTAAATGTCAGTTTTGGGTGAACTATCACTACAGTGTTGATTTTGGAAAAGCATGGACATGTTTAACTTGTTCCGTTCCATATGCATCAGTGTGAAGTGATGGAGATTGAATTGTGTAATGATTGTTTATAAGGGAGATGATCAGTGGCCTGTGTAAAATGGGCCATAGTGTCACATCATTTGGTTTTATGATCCGTGTGAGTGTCTCATCTCCATTTAATTCCACTGAATTTTTTCTTGCCTCGTTTCACTTGAATGAGATCCACTATTGCTGTGGTCATTCTTCATGACGTGAATTGACTATTGGACGAAGATAGGCGTCTCTGGCCAAAAATATGTGTCTCGTGAGTTTCTGTACCAATGTATGTAAGCATAAAAGTAGTTGTTTCTCCAGTTATTGGTTTTTGTTGGATTATGTAGGTTTTTGGCAAGTGTGTTCAAGAGCTGGTGTGTAGTATGTAGAGCTGCCTGATTAATTGCACTTTAACCGTGATAAAGATTTCTGCCTCCCACAATAATTATCAATCATTTTTGCAATATTAATGTGTTAATAGCAAGCACAAAACACCATTATGATAAGGTCAGAAGTTATAATACAATGTCTTAATCACACTGTAAAGTGTATTAAATAAGTGGAAGTGAATTAAAAATGTCCTAAACTGCCAGAATAATCATTATTATGAACCGTGATTTAAATTCTGAGCAAAATAATTCATTTGATCCTTTTATCGTGCAGTCCTTGAAGTATGCTTAATGGGTGAAGAGTTTGCTTGTGAATGTAGACTCTGAGAAACAGCCGATTTTCACATGAGCGTCTGTCATGTGATGGTCTGTTCTGCTTGCTCTCTCTCAATCTCCTTGTTTTCTCCCTAAGGTAAAATCCCAGGGCATCATGTACTGTAACATTTAATAGCTCACGGTGACATGATGACTTTGTTTTAATTTACTCATTCTAGGTGTTCCAGACAGGCTTGTAATAAGATTTTCAGCCTGTTTCTAACACAAATGTTTTCTATGGCTTTGAGTGGATATGGATGCGATGACATTCTACTAAATATCTTTTGAATTCAACAAGGAAAGAAAGTCAAGCAGCTTTGAATCATGAAATGCAGCTCAGTCACACAGACCGCAGTCAGCTGACATATCGACATACACTTGAAAATAAAGGTTGTTTTTCATTTTTGTTAGGTTACAGTGTTTGGTTCCATAAAGAACATTTAAGGTCCATTAACACTTTCCCATTTCACTTACGGTTCTTGATAATGAAAACAGGGAAACTCCAACAAATAAGGTCGGTCACAAAACTAGCTGTGTCCACGCATTTTCAGCGCTTATTTTCACTTTGTCACTGTTAGTAAATCTGTCCATAAATGTTTTTGGTAACTCTTTTTTGCATCTTTGTGATTAAAACTGCTGTACTTCTGAAACCTTGTATCTCCATATTTCGTGATTTTTATTTCTTGCCATAAATCATTATTATTAGACACTATTCATGTTTGGCACTGGGTTTTGCAAATATCTAACCAATAAAAAGTATTCTCATTTTTGACAATACAGTGTTTAGTGATTTAAACATTACTGTGTTTTTGTTTCATTCCTGAAAATTTTGGACATCCGAGGTTTCAGAAGAACAGCATCGATATACAGTTGAAAGTCCTACCATGTCTGCTTTATGCATCAACAAAGAACGGTATAAGGACTTTTTCTGTTTAGATTTTTTTTTACATTTAGCATCATCAGGATAGAGGGGTCTTGGTGGAGGTGGAGTGGAGTGGAGGACCATTGCCTTGGCAATGGCAACATCAGTTTAGACCGGGGCATATCAGTCAGCCAGTCTGTTGTGTCTATTTTCACAGGATTTAAAAATAACTGATACAGAAATACTTCCTGTTTCAGTTTTTCCAATTTAATGGTTTTTTTTTGTGGTATTATGTTCTAACATTTGGGTGTTGTTAAAAAAAAAAAGGAAGTGCTCCTGGACCATTTTTGCATCTTGCTAAATGGCCTATATTTTATACCTTTAGGCCTGCTACACATGAGACCACTACAGTGGTGGTCCACTTTAAGTCAATGGTTAATAAGTGATATAAATAACAAGATGCTGCATTAGCATTTGTTTCTATGGGCAGTTGCTCTGTCTGGTAGTCTGCTAGGTAAATCACCAGGATGCCCCCATGTTTGCTGTATTCACATCTCCTGTTTGAGTTGGTTTTATAATTCAGGGAGTTCATAGGTGGTGCTAGACAGACATACTGTGGAAATGAAGATACCACTGTGTGTTGGAGTTCTATATCAGATTATGACCTGAAGGTGCCTTCTTCCACCACTAAGTCTGTGATGCTTCAAGCTTTCTTTTCTCTGGCATTTCAGTTGCCAAAGCAAATAAGGCTTCATTTATTGTGTCCAGTCTTGGCTTTTAGGATTAATGTAAATCTCTGGGTGCACTGGCACATTCAGTCAACTGAAGCAATGGGTCTGGGATGTGACCTCTCTGCGCTGTGAGGCACGTGGGTTGCCTTTGCGTTTATGTGCCAGGGGAAACAACTCCTCTAGAAGTGTGGCCTCTTCTAAGGATTTAGGGTGCATTATTGACTTGATTTAGCACAAATCTCTGTTTGTCATCCAGAGGACAACTGAAGAGAGGGTACAACTCTAGAGGAAATGAAGTTGAGCCTTCGGAGTGGAGATGCTTAATTCTTTAATCTCTGTTTGGCTGTGAAATGATTTATAAACCTTGTGTAAAGCACTCGTCACCTCCTCTCCCTCTTTTACACGCATAGTTAGTCCATTAACAGAATGTTATCCTTGTTGTCCAGTCCTTGTTGAGTCCTGGTAAATTAGGCACGGTGTCTGAATTTCCTTGTTTGTAACATTTTGTAAGTAATCTATTGTGATACAATTTAGGGCTGATTTAAGATGCCATTTCAAAATAAATGTATAAAGATTTAAAACTCAAAAGACATTTTTGAGTATATTTCATAATTGTCTTATTGTTGTTATCCTTTTGTTCATTATAATTATTGGTATTGTTTTTATTTTTATTTACGCTTATAAAAGTGTAACAGCAAAACAGACAAATCAGAATCAGGAAAACATTGTGAATTTGTCTCACTAGTTGAGATGTAGTGTGCTTTAATTGTTTTCATCATCTCATTAAATGATAACATTTCATATTACTGCAATATACAATACAAAGTACTTAAAACTTTTTTATATTTATATTTTCTATATTAATACAGGGTTTCCCATATGGCAGATTATTGTTGTACATTAAGGTTTTTACATTTCTTTGCAATTTAACTTTTTTGTTTGTTATGGAAACAACTTCTATGTACAGTGTAACAACTTACAAACCAATGCAATTCCTGAACCCTGGTGTATAGTTAATGACGTGGCCTGTATGGCAGTTTTGATAAAGCCGAGCTAGAGATCATTGTTGCATTTGAATGCAAAGATAACTGAGATTGAGACGATACATCATGTGAGATCAGGTTATTAGCTGTAAACTTTAGAGATGCAGTGGTTAGGATAAGTCTCATCTAAACCTGGGTTAATTCCAAAGGCTTCTCTCCCTGAATAACCCATGATTCACAATGTATGACTGCACCTTCACATTGACTCTCATATACAAATATTGTAAATTACATTTATTGTTACTTATTGTTACTTATAAATTATTCAGGTTATTGTTTAAGCTTTCTTCAGTTAAATATAAATTTGAACTGTTAGCTGTCCTGTACTTTATTCGTATCATTAAAAGGAACTGAAACAAATTCCTTTCAAAAGTGGCCAAGCTTAGATTAAACTAAAGTGGGTTAAACTGTTGCCATCAATGTTTCTTATTCACATCCAACAAATACCTGAACATTGCGAGGATCAACACTGGTCATTTTGGAATGACAATGTGGGCGACTAATAGCTCCAGTTAATGTGGTTGTTTCTGCTGAAACTTAACATGAATTTTGTCTATAAGAGTGGAGTATTTTTGTGCAGTCATCAAGGCATATGTACGTTTGTGCTTAATATACCACATGCTTATGCATCATGTCACATTACAGATGCGCTTTCATTGACGTCTTTAGGCCAGTTGTGTGTGTGTGTTTCTCGAGCTGCTGAATCATGTGCTTGTGTCACATGAGGATTATCTTCTCCACACATACACATATGCAGACTCTGATTTCATGCCGACCCATAATCCTCGGTGTGCTGGTGTTATTGATGATGATACTCACTGAGTCTTAATGTAACCTGTAAAAGAGATATAAGAGTGTGTCTGCAGTAGCGACCGTGTGTGTGTGTGTTGAGGTGCTATTTATACCCTCTCGTCTTGCTCCCGTGTCTCTGTTGCTAGGAGCTAATTTCTGGGACGGTCTCCTCCAGAGACTCATGTTAAACACAGCGTCCTTGAGTGTTTGTTTCAATGCTGTAGTAATTTTTTAGGCTTTGCCCACTAACCGTCAATCGTGACTTCATGTTTGGTTGAATAAAACATTGCGTAGAGTGCGTTCTGTTGACATTTTTTTATTATTGGTTTTTTTTAAGTCTCTGTTCAGCAATTAAAAATCGAAATGAGAAAATAATGGATAGAGTGACAGTGAGGCGAATACAGAATGCTGCACAAGATAAAATAGATTTTCACTGTTTTATTTCAGGGTGATACATAAACCCCACCTTCTTCAGTATAGTTCCTACCTCTGTATTGTTACATCACCCTCGACATTCTCACACTGCAACAAATCGCTATGGTAATGCAGTGTATTTAAAAAATGCATATTAACTAAGAGTTTATTTTCATTATAAATAAAACATATTTTTTCTTATTTGGAGGTGTGAAATTGATTTTGTACATTTACATCTAGGCATTTAGCAGACGCTTTTATCCAAAGCGACTTACATTGCTTTATCCTATACATTTTACATAGGTATTTGCAATCCCCTGGGATCGAACCCACAACCTTGCGTTGTTACCGCAATGTTCTTACCACTGAGCTGCAGGAAAGCTATACTGTTGTATACAAAAGTAGAATTATTGAAACACAATATTAGCTTCTTTTCATTACAAAACTACATTTTTATTTAAACAAAGGTTTGTACAATCTGGATTATTGGCTTGATTTCTCAGATGAAATATGCTGTTTGTTTTATATTGTCGTGACAGTAGTTATACAGTCTTGATTATTAAGCTTGAAACCCTGATTATCTTTTCTGGCTTTCGAAGCAGATCAGACAGGATAACATCGCTGTTTCCACTCGCTGAAACCTCACGCTGTTGGTTGAGTCCATGTTCAGGATACTGCTCAGACATGTTTTGATGTGTTTGCTTTTTTTTTCTTCATTCTCTCATATTAGTTAAAGATGGAAGTATTTATCAGGCTTCAAAACAATGTAGTTTGAGACTTGATGTTGCTCATTGAAACTGGATGGCATTTCAGCAATAGATTGTGAAAAAGTTCTGAAACCACCAGGGGCCTGATGTATAACATTGTGTACTCACAAAGTGGGCAAAAAAAATGTTTGTACCGTACACAATTTTTGTTCGTGCTTGTACAGGATCTTTAAAAACGTATTAAAAAATAAACTATGGCCACTCTTAAAAAGGGTCAGTATTAATTATTATTAATAATGTTAAACAATATTCTGAATTTTTCCTGCTTGCCTTCTGAATTCCAGTGATACTTGATGTTGGCACATCTTTAAATCAGTTTTTGCAGGTCTTTGTTTTACTGTCTCTACATTCTCTCAATCTTCATTTAATATTCAGTTTAAACTAAGGTAAAAACATTTTTGTAGTGTTAAGTGTTAATAGCGTGTTAATAACAGGGATATATTAAGGAAACTTTTTTAAATGTGTGAGTGACATATTTGTGTACAGAAGACATTGTTTATTTGGTATTTGTTTTTTTGTGTACAGTATGCCCGGGTTTGGATCCCGGATGTGGAGGAAGTTTGGAAGTCAGCAGAGCTCATCAAGGATTACAAACAAGGAGATGGAGTTCTGAATCTGCAGCTCGAGGATGGAACGGTCAGTGTGTGTCTGATAAACATTTTTTTTACTGCAATGCTGCCATTTTGGCCCCTTTTGCTAAGATGCATCCGAGTGGCTGATTCTGTGACTTTGCAGATGATTTATCAAAAACAGCACATTTATATTCTCTTGCTTTCTGGATTTATCCAGCAAAAGGGTTGTCATGATATTTTTATTATTTCTTATAGTATGATTCTTTAGTATATAACATAACATATAACATATGTTCTTTGGCTGGTTTGTGTTTTATAGAAGAGGTTACAAGTTGTTAGTATTTTGTTGTACACATTCTACAAGTCAATTTACACATTGTGTTATTAATAAAAATATGGAATATTTTTCAAACCAAAACAGTACTAGGCTTGAATAATGCATGTCATGTAGTGTGAGCAAGCGACACCCAACCAACTTGTATGAAATGTAGCCGACATCAACCCTGTTGCCCTGATTTACAACCAGATCACAACCAAATCTCAATACACTTTTGGAAATGTAGAAGCCAGTAAAGGAAAATTTTACGCACAAATGATGTTGCTTTCATTATTGTTTTCACCATAATGCTGTTCAAAATCTTGTAATATAGCACACAAATCATACACACAACATAAAACAGACTGTTATATTAATGTTAAACGACAAACCCGAATCTCTTCAGTGTTCAAACTCTTGTACTCCTGATTTTTTTTTTTTTTAGGAACTCGAGTACAAATTGGACCCCAAGACAAACAACCTCCCGCATCTACGTAACCCAGATATCCTGGTGGGAGAGAACGACCTAACGGCCCTCAGCTACCTGCACGAGCCCGCCGTGTTACACAACTTGAAAGTGCGCTTCTTCGATTCCAAGCTCATCTACACGTACTGCGGTAAACACCGAATGCAGACAAACATACACAAATACTTTGTCTGAAGTGATGTAGCTTAATCACTTTTTTTTTGATGCAGGTATCGTACTTGTCGCCATCAACCCATACGAGACGCTGCCCATTTATGGAAGTGACATCATTAATGCGTACAGTGGGCAGAATATGGGCGACATGGACCCGCATATCTTCGCAGTGGCAGAGGAAGCTTATAAACAGATGGCCAGGTAGTGCTTTACAGTTGTGTATGAATGCAATGCACACTGGATTTCATGTCTTAAATATGTCTTGCACCTGAAGCTACTACCTTCTTCAGAGTGAAGCAGCAGTTTAAAGAGAACCCTTCTTCCAGTCCTTAAAACACTTTTGTAGCTACTTATTTATGTACTAACATGTCAGGTTTAATTTAACATATATTTGGAAGTAAAAAAGCTATTACGTAATCTTATGGGTTAAGTTTTTTTCTGCCATTGTAACAAGCACAAAAACAATGGGATGGAGCACATCCACTTTAATTGTTGGTTAGAGTTGATATAGAGTACTTGTATACAGTATGTTATTAGACAGTTTGCTATATGCATGTATGTGAGCTACTCGGTCTCAAGTGTGGGTTTGTAGGTCAGGACGTTGCTCACTGCAGCCCAGCCAAAAATAGAGCCACCATGGTAATGTTTCTCTCTCATTTCCCTTGTCCTCTCGCTCCTTCTCCATTTTAATAAATGGATCATTGGAAGTACAGTTCTGTGGTGTTCACATAACATGGCTGATAACACAATAAATACATACATTGTTATTTGTGATTAATACATCATTGTGACTGATAGCAATTTTTACATGAAAAAAAAAGGAAACAACCGAAATAGTCCCATTTGCGATCCTCTTTTCATTTGAACCAGTAAGAAATAATCTAGAAGCCTCCAAAACGCTCTGTCAACCACCTAACAAACATGTGTAACACCATAGCAACCAAATGATGTAATTTGAATGACAGCGACATCAGATTTTTCAAGCATGACTTCTGTCTATAGTACTAATGTCTATGTAATGTTTTATAATGTGCATAATGTTAATCATCTTCCATATGTGTTTTTCTTATGAAGTCACATTTTATCACGTGAGTTTCTGTGATATTTAAAAATCGATTAGTGTGTCCCAGGCCTAACGCAAAAGCAGTAGCAGTAGCAGTCACAGTGGCTCCAATCCCAGCATTCTGTTCTCCGGCTGCCCTTCTAAACCACCCCTCCTCTTGCCCGATAACATCCAAAGCACCCTAACATATACCCCAGTGCCCATTGAGAAAACTTCTCAGAATACCCCACCCGCATTGTACTTGCGACAGTTTAGCAAATGCCCTAGCAACCATAGCCCACCCTTGAGTTTTACAAGGACAAACACCATTAACATTAAATACTTTTGATTATTTACTTTATAATAAAATGAAAAAGTGAATATTTTCATGTAAGTCTATCTTGTCTTCTTGATGTCATTTAGAGATGAAAGGAATCAGTCCATCATTGTGAGCGGAGAATCCGGGGCGGGTAAAACGGTCTCTGCCAAGTATGCAATGCGTTACTTTGCCACAGTCAGCGGCTCTGCCAGCGAAGCCAACGTGGAGGTGAAGGTTCTGGCATCCAACCCCATCATGGAGGTAGGCCCGATTTCCTGGATCCGGTCTGAGACTCGGGCTCTTTGTTTTTATGAAGGCCTTTTAATAATACAGACGCTTCTATCTGAGAAAGCCAGAACCCTCAGGCTCATACACTAAAAGCTCTTCTCTGGTCCCGGACGTGAGGGTAAAGCTGTGACTTATTCTGCCCTTCATTTCCAGATCACCCCAGGTCTTATTTCCGTCGGTACAGCGGCTGAGAAAGCCAGTGTGTGTGTCCTTGCGTGTGTTTGTGTAATTCTGCCACAAAGCTAATATGACCTTCTTTGCTGTCCATGCTTAAAAACAGACACAATCACACTATTTTGCTCAAATTTACAAACATAGTTGTGACATCCTATACTTCATCTAAAACTATTTTAAACAACAAGCTTCCAGTCTTTTGTAAATGTAAACCATGGACTATTTATGCTTAAGTAGTTTCTTTTGTTGCTTAACAGTTTTAATATCTGCAAGAGATGGATGAGTCCATCCTGTCTTCCATTGTAGGGTCAAACAGTGGTTGTCCCACCACAAACAAGGTCATGCTTAAAACATCAGAACTCATAAATTGAGATTGTCCTGTGAACAATTTTGTTTTATTGTAATGTTTAGTAGGGTTTAAAAATGTTTTTTTTCCAGAGACCCAGCTGTCAGATTCTCACCAGGTTCTGCGCTGTGAGAAAGTTTCTCATCAACTTCCTTAGAAGAGATACGGAACTCTTCCTGCCCTTGTGTTTAATTCAATACTCCTTTAACCCTGTTCAACCCCACCACACTATAAGAATGAATGAAGCCACAGGGCAGTCTAGTTCTTCTGCTCAAACTGATGTGTATTTTCTCTCATGTCCAGTCCATAGGTAATGCTAAGACCACCAGGAATGATAACAGCAGTCGATTCGGGAAGTACATTGAGATTGGCTTTGATAGGAGGTATCACATCATCGGGGCGAACATGAGGACATATCTGCTGGAGAAATCACGAGTTGTGTTTCAGGTAAAGGACAATGCATGTGTGATTGACTGTCCCTTTAAACACTTGATGCCCTTTGATCACTTTGTGTTGTCATCTATTATTGTTTTTGTTGTTGTGCTACTTTACCTTCCACATGTTAATGACCTCTGTTCTTATTGGCTAACATATTTAAATGGCGTTATATATGGAAGAAAATATTGCAAAGGTATTATATTGTTGGTCTTAATGTTAATTCGTGGACAAATCATTTCCGTATATAAGGTCTTATTTAAAACGGCAAAACTGTTTAAGGTGGCATGACTCTTAACATGGAACTCTCTGTGTCTCTTAAATGACAGATTGTTGTTGTTTAATACGGTAAAAAGACTTTAGGCCTGGCAGATGAAAAAGTTGATTTCTCTCTCTTGCTCTCTGCCATAATTTTTTTTTCCCCCTCTAGAATGCTGAATGAATGAATGTGCTACAGTATTTATTTTCTCCCGTTTTGGGCCAAAGCCTACTGTGTTACAGCAATACCACCAGATGTTATCAAACACCTGGTTATATAGAGAAGAACTGTGTATTACATTCAGTAGCTGAAAGATGTGTCATTTTTACCTATGCACATTAGAAGTTAAACTTCCAGGATCTGTGAGAGATGTAGCTTACTCCAAAATTAAAACGAGGTCATCGTTTCATCTTTGTCAATACCAAGAGAGATGATTTGATGTAATGACACACACGCTGTTGTTTTCTATACAATGAAAGTATATAAGACAATGACTGTTGAGCTGAAAAAAAGGAAACGAGGTATAAATTTGCACAAACAATATTTGAGATTTTATGGGTGTCGATGAATAGCTGTTGCGTAACGTTTTACACTAAGGAAATGGCTTTGGAATATAAAGGTGAGGAAATAATGACATGGCAAATTTATGCCATGAATGAATGAGTCATCTGTTCTGCTATGTGAAATAAAACCGGCTGAATAAATGACATAAGAAACACATAGAGGAGGAACCAGCCGCCACACCTCATGAAACATGATGGACTCATGCCAGCTCTAAGTTTAGCTTCTTAAACACTGCACAGATTTTATTCAAAGAGCTGTTTTTATTCCAACAACCCTTTTGAGATATCAGCCTTTAAAAGTACGTCTTGTGTTAAACCAAGGTGGTATCGCCTGTTTTTACAGAGAGAAGGCACAACGTAGAATGGTTGTGAATGATTTAAAAAAAAAAATGTTTATATTGGCTAGAGTAACACACATTGGCTTAGCAACGTGGAGTCTTCTGTGTGCTGCTTTGACCTCTCACAATTTGAAGCATATTAGAGATGTCTTCTAAACATGTGGGTAGCTGTACAAATGTATTCGCCCAAAACAAATCACAGCACCTCGCTCAGGTGAAAAGATACAAGTCAGAAAGCAGGTCAAGAATGAGGATAATGGAGTTAAACATGTCTGGTTAGCATTACGTAACACATGTTAGGCTTGTGAGAAGTATACACACTGCAGATACAAACATTTATAAAATGTTTTCCTGTAGTTCAATTTAGGGCTGTGCAATTAATCGGAAATGAATTGTAATTGTCAATTTCGACCTTCAAAAATTACAAAGACAAAAGAATCGAGGTAAAACGATTATTGTGCTGCATATTCCAATTTGCAAGGATCCTCTCTTTGCTTATGGTATAAAACCACAGCGCACAACTTTCCTCTATAGTGGTTCAGCTGTGCTATTTTTTATCTTTCAGTTGAATTCACAGTTTAAAATCCAAGTTATTTAAACAAAAAAATTGCTGTTTGAAAAGTTAGTGAGTAATCAAGTTAAATAAACGGGATCTCAATATTGGTCAAAATAATCCTGATTATGATTTTTGTCATAATCGAGCAGCCATAGTTCTGTGCCTAGAGCATGGCAACCCTAAGGTCATGGATACGATCCCACGGATTGCAAATACTCAGAAACAAATGTATAGTATAATGCATGTCACTTTGGATAAAAGTGTCTGCCAAATGCATACGTGTAAATGTAAATTGATTGTGAGTGTACAGGTTTGAAGCAGAAACAAACCATTGTACTTGCCAAAAAAGCAGAGGACTGCTTATCAATATCATGTTTTTTATATGGTTAGCTAGATATAAAATGCGTGTTATAGACAATCTTATATTGAAACTGTCTTAAGTTGAGAAGCGATCATTTTTTAATGATATTTGCTTTTAAGCAACACTTTGTTGTTTTTAAGCCTCAAAGTAATATCAATTATTTCAGCGGTAGAACAACTCTTTAAGACCCAGTGAATTTATTTTTTGCTTTTATTAAAAATGAGTTAGCCTAAAGGACGTCAATAAACTGATTCTAAAATCTAGAAATTCCATAACATCACTCTACACTTCAGCCTCTCGTCAAAGTTCTCGTCCAATAAAAATCGGCTTTAGAATCAGAATAGTCCAGCCCCCTTCACTATGAGAGCTGCAGAAACGGCGCCTCATATCAGCCATTGGTGAATGACACATAATGCACTAGATGGGAGATAGTGTAACCATTAAAGATACAGTTTGTAACAATTATGCAGTAAAATATCCAAAAAACACTTGGCTAGTGTTATATATTTTGTTCATTTGAGTACTTACAATATCTCAAATGTTTCCGACTATTTCTATATCGTGAAGAAATTGTTCTTTTAACCAGTGACAAGGGCCCATGTCTGGGAGTCGCCCGTCAATGGCGTTATATTCGCTTTACCAAAGACACTAGATGGAAAGCCTGCAACCTTTAGTCAGAAAAACGAGGAATGCAGGAAAGCAGACTAGAGACTGTTATATGATTGAATGAGGTGCCTCACATGATTCATGTAAACCGTTACGCGTTACCTTGCCCTTCGGAGGGCGATATATCCCAGTTTGAACGCAGGGACAGTCTCTGGCATTACCCTCTGTTTCCGCTTTTTCTTAATTTGTCATGTCATGTATAAATTTACTTAACAAGCAGTAATAATTTTTAGATCATCTGACTAAACAGTTATAATTTAATTTCATGCATTACACCTTATTCATTCTAATGAAAGAAAATCACGTCATCAAACTCAACATTTATAAAACGTTATAACTTTACATCATCCATAAACGTGATTTCTGATTGTTTGTAAGCGGTGGACTTGATTATGATCCTTCACAGCCACTTTGTTGTTGTTTTGAATGTGTGCCCTCTAGCGGCTTTTTATACAAATTGTGTCTTTTACATTAAAGTTTAAATTCCGCGTTTTAATACAAGCATGTCATGCTTTAACTGGATGAATTGTACTCCCGCTGTTACCTGAGCAGCCTCATAGCTGCCACAACCACATTCTGTAAGCTCTGTCTTCAGGTTTGTACACACAAACCCGCCCATCCCTTGCATGTGGAAGAGTGCAAAATGGTTTCCAAGCGTTTCTGCATTAGACGTATCTGCTTAGTCAAGAAATGAAACTGTATTAAGCTCCCCACAGGGAAGCTTATAAAGCGACATTATTTACCACACTGGTAACAGACAATTGGGCTTGTTAACCACATGGGGGAACCCGTGAGCAAAGGTTCTATAGTGTTGCTTACTGCTTTAATGTCCATGCAGTGATGTGATGGTCAATAAAATCATAAGGGTTTGTGTGTAAACAACATTCTTGTAGAAAATATGTCGAATTCAAACATATCATTAAGTGCTTTTGCTGCATTTAGGCTACACCTGTTGGCTTTGAAGTCATCAGTATTTGACCGTCACATTCTTGGTGCAATAGGAGATCAACTGAGCTGAGCCCAAGAAGTCGGTTCACGTGACGTTTGAGGGCATCTTACACACGTTGCATGTGTCTGCACACACAGCTTCAGTATATCATTCTTTTCAGTTCTAGAAAGATTTTGCTTGGTTTTCTCGTGTGTGGTTTTCTTTACTGTGCACATAAAACCACCTCTTTATGCTGACATTGCCTTTTATCTCTTTCATCCCTTCATTCATAGGCAGACGAGGAGAGGAACTATCATATCTTCTATCAACTGTGTGCTTCTGCTCACCTGCCCGAGTTTAAAGCCCTTAAACTCAGTAAGCGGTACACCACTCAACACACGGCACATTTCATACAATTTGGTTCAAAATGATTCATGACAGCTAAATCTGACTCATGTGCAGAAAAAAAGGAAATTGATTTGTTTTGTTAAACTATATTATACAATATAGTATAATATAGAAAAATAATAATGAATAAAGAAGCTAATAGTATGTTTCAAAAGCCAAGTGTGTATGTTAGTAAGGTGTCTTATTAGAGTGTGTTCATGTTGGCTCAGCATGTCTATCAGAGTCGTCCTGCTGAGAGCCAGTCTGTGCAGATCTGAATACACACACATGTAAAAACATTCTCTGCAAACTCACACACACTCAACCTTCCTTGTGTAAACTGAAAAATGTAACCGTTTGATCCCACACACTCCTTCAGTGTTGTAAACTACATGTTGCTTATCGCATCAAACCTGCGCATGTAAACAATGACAGGCACAAGACTAAAAGAAATACGAGGAGAGTTTGAACCACCATCAGTCCATCTAACTTCAGTAAGAAATACACATGTGCGGGTATAGTGTATACAATGATTACATGGGACATTGGACATCTCGCTATCATCTGTTCTTTTTGGTTCACACACACACACTGCTGGCTCTGTGCTCTCTCCTGCTGTTTGCAGACTCAGCTGACTTCCTGCTCAGCTGACACCCCACTAATGCAAGTGTGTGTGTGTGTGCGGATCTCTTTATGGGCCTCTGTTGCCAAGCAACAAAGTATCATTCCCTTAATCTATGAAGAGGGAATTGTATTTTAGGATATATGTCTAAATCCGTCAGTGATGTCTGGTTTGAGTAAAATAAGGGCCTGTGTAATTCTTTAAATACCTCAGGTTTTCTACCATTACAGTTTCGAGAGCTTTCTGTACTCAGATAGTCTGAATACACCCATATTCACGTTTTTCTAGATCCATGTTTAACTTGACCATTTTTTCCCCTAAAAATATTTTTCTTTTTTCCAAATTTTTATGTTTTTACAGGGACAGCCAATGATTTTCACTACACGAAACAGGGCAGAAACCCAGTAATAGATGGGGTGGATGATGCTAAGGAGATGTCGACCACCAGAAACGCCTTCACACTGCTCGGTCAGACAGCTTAATGTCTTTTTTAATCATTTCATAATATATTCATTTACATTACAGTACTCTACTTCATAAATGCAAATGAGTCAATTATAAGTGAGATATTAATTTACCCAAATACTATAAACACTGTCCCTTTCAGAGTTATTATAGTTTTGTTTTCGGTTTATTTATATGTTGAACTAGCTTTAATTTTGTTCAACTTTAATGTGTCTGTTCAGGTGTGAATGAGTCCTATCAGATGGGCTTGTTTCAGATTCTTGCATCAATTTTGCACTTGGGGAATGTGGAGGTGAAAGACAAAGATTCAGACAGCAGTATTATTCTTGTAAGTCTCTCCAAAATCACCCACAATAAAGAGTTTAAAGTTAGTTTCATGCATTTAAAGATGCTATTCCCTCTGTTCCCACCAGCCAAATAATGCTCACCTGAGCGTGTTTTGTGAATTGATGGGCGTGACATATCAGGACATGTCTCATTGGCTGTGTCATAAGAAGCTAAAGACGGCAACCGAGACCTACATAAAACCCATTCCCAAACTACAGGCCATAAACGCCCGTGATGCTCTCGCTAAACACATCTACGCCAAACTCTTCAACTGGATCGTTGACCATGTGAACAAAGCACTGCATTCAACAGTCAAACAGCATTCTTTCATTGGAGTCCTGGACATTTACGGGTGTGTCTGCACCTCTGAGAAGAACAATTATTTGATAGTTTAAATCTGAATAATTGAATTAAGGTGTTTTATTTGGAGCTGATGCAAGTACAATTAAGGGTAACTGATCAGACAAATACATTGTTTACAATGTAAACTATTTTGTACAGTACACCTAACCCCAACACTTCATTTAACACGTTATATACAGTATATATGACCCTGGACAACAAAACCATTCTTATGGGTAAATGTTTCGAAATTGAGATTTTTACATAATCTGAAAGCTATATAAATAAGATTTTGCACTTTTGCACTAAGCGTTCAAAAAACAAAATATTGAGAAAATTGCCTTAGAAGTTATTAATCAGGGGCACTGCGGCAGGCCATGCACTCACAAAAATAAAGTTTTTATATATTTAAGGTAGGAAACTTAAAAAAATATCTTCATGGAACATGATCCTTACTTAATATCCTATTGATTTTTGGCATAATAGAAAAATCGATAATTTTGACCGATACAATGTATTTTTGTCTTTTACTAAAAATGTTCCCGTACTACTTAGGACAGGTTTTGTGAACCAGGGTCACATATATGAATCAAATACAGTAATTACTGTAGATGATGGTAATCAAAAGCAACCAACACTAAACTAAGTCCTAACCTTATAGTAACAACATGCTGTTTAATGATATTGCTAATATAACTGTTATATAATATTACATGTGTTAAGCATTTTGCACTAGCAGTGGTAAAGTATAGTAGGATTATATAAACCCAGGGATAAAAGTGATGCTCGGTTAGCAGTTTAAGTTTGGATACAGTAGTAGAGGACAGGGTTAAGGTACGGATGTTGATGTAGTTTTGTTATATTTTTCCAGGTTTGAAACATTTGAGATCAACAGTTTTGAACAATTCTGTATCAATTATGCCAATGAGAAACTCCAGCAGCAGTTCAACATGGTGAGTGTCCTGCCCCACTGCTTATCAGAACAGATCTGAGTTGAATATGTTTAATTCTACTAATTGATTATGTTAATGATTTGTGATACATCAGTCTTTTTCTCTCCTCTTTCTGTGTTTTCTGAACAGCATGTTTTTAAGCTGGAACAAGAGGAATACATGAGAGAACAGATTCCCTGGACTCTCATCGATTTCTATGATAACCAGCCCTGTATCAACCTCATCGAGGCCAAGATGGGCATCCTCGACCTGCTGGATGAAGAGTGCAAGGTAGTGAAAAACTGTATTTCATACAAGCATGACTGGTTGGATTCATATAATATTTTTGATTGGAAAAAAAAAATTGTAAATCTCAATCTGTCAGATTAGTCATCGAAGATCCTAAGATCCCAGAACACTGCTTTTCAGTGTGAAGTATTTGTATGTGCATTTTTTTATTGTGTTATTCATTTATGAAATGTTTGAGTTCATTTTCATAAAAAGCAAAAGCATATTAACTCTGAGCCTCTTTCTCTCTGACCAGATGCCGAAGGGTTCGGATGACTCTTGGGCTCAGAAGCTGTATAACACTCATTTGAAGACGTGTGCACTTTTTGAGAAACCTCGGATGTCCAATAAAGCCTTCATTATTCAGCACTTCGCAGATAAGGTACACACACACACTTCTCACTCTGAGGCTGGTTCAGCATATTTGACGACATGGTGTATTTATATTCATTCATCAACATAAATGAAAAGGTTCTGCTCCTAAACCTAGTGAGCTGCCTACATAGATAGCATTCTAAAGCATTGTGGGAACACGCTATACGCTACAAAAGCTTCACAGAAGCTCCAAAAGGCTATAAATGACACGAGGCGATGAATTAAGGTGTTGTCTAGGGAACCGATTAGTCATTTTTCACAATTTTTTTATACTTTTTAAACATGAATATATGGCTTAAGATACTTAAGTCGCTTTTATTAAAATGTCCTAAATAAAAACATTACTGGTGTGCATCTTGGTAATGACATATTTTAAGATATATATTTTCAATGAAGATAGCTTAAACTTTAATTTTAGTGTGGGACTAGCCTTAAGCCCTGTCTGTGAAACCAGACAATAAAATCTTTTCATTTAAAGTCTTAGCTATGATTAAAGTCTTAGATATGAAAGTTAGATATGAGATTCTCTTTCAGTTTGGACGGGACAATTCGAAACTGAGCCAGTGTGTGTTAAATGCAGACTTTCATACATTAATATTATATTAATATTAATGAAAATGTTTGTTTGTGTGATGTCCTCACATGAGCTCATGCTGGCTGCAGTGATGTACTGATCTGTTTTAAGAGCAGTATCAGATATCTGTGTAAGGAAACCTTGATGGGGAAGGAGGGTGAGACACATTCAGAGATTTAAATGGGGAACTCTCCCAAAAATTAGAACTGACCCTCAGGCCGCTCGACAAGCCTAGGACATTTGTTCATCTCCGCAACACAAATTAAGATAGTTTTAATGAGATTTGCAAGCTTTCTTAGACCCGCCCATAGACAGCAACGTAACTGAGCACAGAATTTCAGTTAAGTTGCTGTCTTTGGGCGTTGCGAAGATGAACGGATGAACTGAAAGGCTTGTCGAACAACTTGACGGGAGATTTTTTATTTTTCGGCTGAGTTTCCTTTCACATACATTCACACACACACGCAAATATGTTTTATTATCTCTGTGGGGACAGCCCATAGGCATAATCAGTTGTATACTGTAAAAACTGTATATTTTATCCCCTACCCCTTACCCAACCCCTAAACCTAAAGATCCTAGAAAACTTTTTTGCCTTTTTAGATTTTCAAGAATTATCGTTCTGTACAATTTATAAACTTTTGTGCCCGTGGGGACCTCAATTTTGGTCACCATGAGTCAATGTGCATTCAGGTTTAGGTCCCCACTAACATATAAAAACCACAAAGTCCACAAACACACACACAGTAAAATTCCCAGGAGTCTGAGCAGCAGAAAGCCTAATCATCTGCTATTCTGGTGTCTAAGAGCAACATTTGAGATGTGAAAGAGTCTGAGTTAATTTTTTTCTTTGCTATAAAAAATCCCTTGTTGTCTCAGGTTGAGTATCAGTGTGACGGTTTTCTGGAGAAGAATAAAGACACAGTGAATGAGCAGCAGATCAATGTTCTGAAGGCCAGCAAGGTGAGTAAACATATCTCTGAATCTTCACGTCCTGCTCTCATGTTTCAAGCACACACTGCTTAAACACAAGGTTGTGAGATGTCAATGGTTTTAACTGTATAGAACCACAGACATCACCTGTAAGGAGAATCTTACTCGGGTGTTTTATTTTGAGATTTTGACTTTTTGGGTTTAGTCTGTAAAGGTCAATGAAAGGATGCCATCTCCTGGTCATAGATAATCGGTGCAATATATCACAGTCCACACGGCATACATGACTAAATGATTAATATGTTTTCCTTTCTAAATCTGTCCCCTGCATTGTCTCTTTAGGACTTAGTTCACTTACAGTTTTGAGTTGAGGTGTTTACAGATAAAGTCTGTTTCTGCAGTCTTGACACAACATTAGCGTGACTCCACAGTACCCGAGATGTCTGCCGGTTCAAACAAAACCCTGCTGCATACTTCACACTGTCAGCTGTGCCCTCCAGGCATCGTGGGTGTGTTTATTGGATTTTCTAGAAATTTTGCAAGACAGGCACTCATACATTACATGAAAGACCCAATAGAAAAGAAAAATTGACCGACTTGTGGCCCAGATAACCCTTCCAAAAAAAAAAAAATTTACTGTATTACATGCTATGTCTCTTATGCTCTCAAACACTTTTTCTCTTTAGAGCGAGGCAGAACATGTTTGGTATAGCAAACTAATCCTGAAATAATGATAACAGCTCGAACAAGAAGATACGGTTCGACTTTAAAGTCAAGTTAACAGTAAATATGAGCATGAGGCTCAACTTAACTGCTTATTAAGATCAGTGTGTATGTGGTTCATTCAGATCTTTTCGTTACACAGGTCACAGTCAGCCTCTGTCGTTCCTTTGGTTCATATCATTGGTCATCATTTTGTATCATCATACTTGCATGCATCTACAGTTCTGACCTGTGCATTCATCTGCCATGTTCATTTGTATGTTTGTGAATTATTATACAACCAGACACCAGCTAAATATTCACTCTCATTAAAAATATGATGTTATTCAGTCAATATGTGCACATGAAAGTTTTCTTAACAACGCCTTTCCCTCAGGTTTTGATCTAGTTTAAAAGTTGAAGGTTTGAGGGATAACACAGGCTTTACATGCAGACTCCTAGGCAGAAATTGATATACATGAATAGATGGGTTACGTTAATATAAGGTTAGTGTTAAAAGAAAGTACAGTAAGAACCGTTTGTTACTTGTATTTGGAAAGTGAGTCCACATAAACAATAATATACTGTGACTGTATTTAAATGGAGATAAATAGGCTACTGTATATAGACTTACTGAACCCCCGTGTACTGTATTTATTAAATGTTGTGACATTAAAATAACACTACAAGTAGAACTTGACAATTCATGATAATTTTTAGAACAATCTGTGGTCATTGCTGGTGTCTAAGCTGGTTTGCTATTCATCAAGTTCATTTTACACATCTGACTGATGTATTTTGTGTATCTTTAATTTTTTTTTCTCATTGTGTTGTGTTGTCTATGTGTTGTTTGTGCCCATGACAACCGGTACCACTGCAGAAGGTAAACTTAAGCATATGCTTTAGGTTCTCTCACTCTTTCTCTCTCTCTCTCTATTCATTTAATTTGATCAAAGGTACTTTATTGGCATGCTTGTGTGTAGTTACAATGTTGACAAACCATTTTACATCTATCACCATCAGTCTTGTACTTCCCCCTTCCTTTTCTATGTGTGTAGAGAGAGACAAACATTTCTCAGCATGTTCAAACCGTTGCTTTCTGATGAGAGGGACACAATCTCAGTACTGCATTGACTATCCAAGAAAATCAAATCTGCCTCTAGAGATCCGCCGGTCAATCAAACAGACCACAGTGCTCTCAATATCTGCCACACATTTGGACCAGCAGTTTTTCTTTTAAATAGTGATCAATCTTTAGGACTCTTTCTCCACAAAATCGGTTTCTTTCTTTTCTAAAATGGAGGAGAAATTTAAAGAGTTAAGGGGAGATTCACATTTCATGTCTTTTGCGGGTGCAATTTTGTTATTTTAAATGTAGACACGCATATACGGTTTGCATCGAAATCAATTATTGTTCAACTTAATAGGTTGCGCACACCGCGGGTTATTTGACTAGAGAAAGGGCGTTTCTTTTTTGCACGCATTTTCTGCAGATTTTAGATGCGAAATTTGAAATGGGGCTAATACAGCTTTTTCCCAAGCTACAATAAAGGTGTCATAAAAGTAATACATATTTTCATGTGAAGTCATGATGACGTAATACACACAATACTTATGATTTTTTTCTCCTTTTATAAACTTGAGGAGTGTGGACGCTATTGTACAAAAAAACATTTTTTTGGGGGGTTCTAATGCTGTTTTTTTTTTTTCGAGGCAAACAATTTTCTTTAAAAATGCTGATAAAATGCTACAGCCGAACACGTCCGCATTGTGTTGAGCTGGAGTTTGTTTGAAGTGTGTGGGGATTTTATGTTAAAGCTGTCATTCACATAAAGACTGTGTTATTTTGCTTTGCCTGCAGCCGCTGTATGCTGTTTCATCTCTCTGGGAACAAACTGTTCATGCATCAGGCCCTTACTCTTCAATACTGCCCCCACTCTATAATGATTTGTTTGTCTTTGTGTGCATAGTCAATAATGCTCTGATTATTTCCCTATTATTTTGGATTAAAACAAGTTACAAAGCATAACAGTTCACTTATCAGAGGCCTTTTAAACACTGTGAAGTTTTTGGAGTGACAACCCGTCAGCATCTAGTGCCTGTAGCAGAACATGAATGGCAACAGTTAACAACGGTGTCCTAACTAGGTGTGATGTATGGCACCACATAAATAGAAGCTCAGTTACATAATGTTTTTGGACGCTGGTTGCCACAATCGCAGAAAGACTGCACCAAAGTCTGTTTACTGAAGTCGTGCAACCCGGCGGCCATGTTTGCACACCTCTGGGCAGCAATTTACGTATCACAAATCACGATTAACCAGCATATTTCCTCTCAGTAATTAAACATGACATGATCTGGCAAGCGCCTTACGAGAGCCCCCCCCCAGATAATCGTCAGTCTTCGCTGATTGACGATTGGCTCGTTTACTGGAAGGCATGACTTCCTTAGCTAAAGCGGCCATTTTGAGCGTTGCATTCCTCGCCACACATTGTAACGGCAGTGGCGCATATTGTTAGTTAATATCTTTGGACTAAACACACCGCTCTGACTTATTTGGAAGAGATTTCTTTTTTTGTTTGATTATTTTGTGTCTGACATGGGGTAGAAGTTATTTGAAAAATGCGCACGTCACTCCTATAAATAAGCAAACTCTAGGTGGCCTCTTAAAGGGGTCATATGGCGCAAATACGCGTTTTTCTGTGTTTTTGGTGTGTTATAAGTTGCCCATGCATGTATTAAACACATTAAACACGTAAATTTGCAAAAATGAAAGTGTCGGAACAAAAGATGCATTCTATCTAAAATCGAATCCTCACCCAGACCTGCCTGAAACAACTCGTGTAATCACACCCCGACAAATCTACGTCAGTTCGTGGTTTGACTAGACTAAGACCGCCCAAATGTATACTTAAGTAAGGTGGGCGTACCTGTCAGTACAATTGCTTTGGAACCTGATATTTCAAATATGGTAAGAGGCGTTACATTCCTGTCACACACTTGCAGTATTCGACCAATCACTATGTTCTGGTTAACTGGCCAATTATAGCACTCCACGCTTTTCAGAGCGATGAGCTTTGAGCTTTGAGGCGTTTTTGAACAATAAATCATGTAAACACATTGCATTACATCTAAAACAAACAATAATATTCGCTTTTGGTTTGTCAAATCACCCCTTTAACTAAAATGAAGTTGAAATATTTCAATTATATTTGTAATATCTAATGACAGTCACTTAGAAGTCTCTTGATTCATTTTTAAACTAAAGCTGCGTTCAGATGTTAGAAAGCGTTCCATAGCTTTGGTTGTCCTAGAAACATTTATAAAGAAACCTGCAGTTACAGACGAGAGACGGCTGACGTGAGCTCCCCTTCTGTAAATCTCAACTTCATCGACACCCACTTCCTGTCGCCAACGGTCACTGTCACCATTGAAATGAATGACATCGCCTCGCTTTGTCACTGGAGGTCTAAACGGGGCTTAAGTCAAAAAGAGTTTGGTTAATAATATTATAGGAGCATTCGTTGGTCCACCAGACTTGATTGTGAAGTTTGTATTGGCTGTAATTCCCAGTTTGACCTGTTGGTGGAGCTGTTCCAGGATGAAGAGAAAGCCACAAGTCCGACTGGTGCTCCTCTGGCTCCTGGAGGACGAACACGTCTCAGCGTCAAACCAGACAAGAAAAAAGCCGGCCAGGCCAGCAAAGAGCACAAGAAGACGGTCGGACTGCAGGTGATGGCCTTTTATTATCAAACTGTTTTTATTTTTTTATTTCACAAATAAAGCAACAAGGCTGAAAAGTTTAAAGAATGAATATTGTTTCAATTTCTCTTCTTCTTTAGTTCCGCAATTCTCTTCAGCTGCTAATGGAAACACTGAATGCAACTACACCACACTATGTTCGCTGCATCAAACCCAACGATCACAAATTTGCCTTCACGTCAGTGTCTTTTCACTCTGTTTCTTTAAGCACACACATCATATAGTGCTAATGTGGTCTGAAAATTTAAAATAGTATATACCTGTAGAGGTGAATTCATATAGTGATCAATTATTTTCATGTCAACTACACTTTGGGTTACGTCCAACAAACAGTTACTCAGCACATAGCATACAGTAGAAATACATTTTGGGGGCAGTGAAAGTAAATTCTCAGTGTAAAATGACAGCATAAGGCTTTGTCTCCACCATATATGTAGTAATATGCATATAGGTATGTATTCTTTATAAACATAGTGAAAGTCTAAATTCTTGATATTAAATCTCACAAAAGACTGGTTTGAGAATAATTTCTGCATTTGTTCAAACTGTTTTAAAGGGAAAGATCACTCAACATGATTAAATCTGTCATCATTGTACAGATTCTGAGCTGAGTTTATCTATGTAGGTTTTGACGTGCTTATATTTCTAGTCTGATATTGTTCTGGTCTGCTTTTGCACATTTCCAGGTTTGACCCAAAGAGGGCAGTGCAACAGCTGCGTGCATGTGGAGTCTTGGAAACCATCCGAATCTCTGCAACAGGTTTCCCATCCAGGTATCAGAACATCCATACAGCATCATACTGCATTGCTTTTGTCATGCACATCATGATTGTTCGTGTTTTCCTATTTCAGGTGGACCTATCAGGAGTTCTTCAGCAGGTATCGTGTCCTGATGAAACAGAAAGATGTCTTGACAGATAAGAAGATGACCTGCAAAAATGTTCTGGAGAAACTGGTGCAGGTACTGTGCATAAGCAATCTCTTCCTATGAAACACCAGTAAAAAATACAACATTCTGTTAAAGTAAACTTTAATTCTTACACTTTTTCTATTGCTAAGAGTTACTTTGAAAGTTGTTCTTAAGCTGGCCTTAAATAATTGTGACTTTACTTTTTGGTTTTCCAATAGGATCCGGATAAGTACCAGTTCGGGAAAACCAAGATCTTTTTCCGAGCGGGGCAGGTTGCGTACCTGGAGAAACTGCGTGCAGACAAGCTGCGTGCTGCTTGCATCCGCATCCAGAAGACAATCCGCTGCTGGCTGGCACGCAAGAAGTACCTGCGAATGAAACACGCTGCCACAACTATCCAGAGATACGTCCGTGGATACCAGGCCCGCTGGTGAGAGGAGTCATAGTGGGCGGGGCCAGCCATTAAGTGTTGTAAAAGCACCTGACCATGTGTTGACCATGTGCATTGTTTTCTGTTTTCAGTCTTGCAAAGTTCCTGCGTCGCACACGGGCCGCAATCGTCATCCAGAAGTACCAGCGCATGTATGTTCAGAAGACGTGTTACAGGCGCAAGCAGGCTGCAGCTCTGGCCATGCAGTGCATACTCAGAGCGTACATGGCCAGACAGCTTTACAAAGCGGTGAGCCATATGAATACACTCTCTCAAACTTATAGACATGTGTGCAGCAGTCACAAACACACTCCCCATTACTGTTTTTTATCTTATCAGATATCAACTTTTCACTACATGATTACCATAGGCAAAGATTTCACAATACCAATATTATCACAGTATTAAAATGTGTTTTTTTATGAATAAATAATGCTATCAGTCATATTCATCCTTATTTTTGTTTATTTTGCGTTTTCTTTTTTTGCACTATGAATAATTCTTCAAATAAGAGTGTAGGGAGTTTGAGAGATTGAGTTTGTAACCGTTGTGGCTATTAAAGCAACATTTTAAACATGAGCTGAATTATTTACAATCCTATTAACAGAGTACTGTTGTAATTATGTTTTTTAGTATCATATTTATTGTCAATACAACTATATTGGGACACCCCATTTCTGCATATATTATTAAGTTGAGGTTAGGTTTCTATACTGAGAGATAAAGATACAGCAGGTTTACACATGATGCTAGCAGCACAGTTTATAATTAACACACTGGAAACCAGTGAATTATTTCAGGCATGAGACACATGACTGCTGAAAGCTGCATCCCTGGAGAAATGAATGCTAATGGTTTACCACCAAAGAACCTAACAGTACTCTACAGTTTATAAAGTTTTACACTCGGTGCACTTTGTGTCTGTTGCTGTACTACTGTTCACACCATGAACTATAAATAACTACACAATTGAACTATAAAACCTAAAATGATTAATGCGCACTACAACTATTGAGTAACAATTAAACATTGACAGCCCATTCAAATATATTCTATCATAAAGACTCATGCATTTAAATGTGAAACTACAGTATGCAAGCTTAAATTAACTGTAACGTTATTGTTTGTTGGTGTGGATGCTAATATTGTTATTTTTTCTTTATAGTTATTGTTCTTGGTGGAAACTGGCCTTAACTTTTTTCCTGCTGTTGACAAGATCTTGTCATTAATTACAACACTTCTCTTTTATATAGTGGGGGCACTGCTGCACATTTTCTGAAACAGTACAGCATCTACAGATCAAAAACAAGTTTTATCTGTTTTATATCTTTGATCTGATTCCAATCTGGAATGGTAACAAAAAACAACATTTTTAACCCTATTTATAAAATAGTTTTTTATTTGACTGTTAATATAAATTAAATATTTGCCTATTTATACAACATATTCTGGGGGCCTTGAAGGTTTTGTCAATATGATACAAATATCAGCTGGTGCTGACTGGCAACTGGTGGGGAAACATTTAGACGTATGTCTATTATTATTGTAAATATAATTTTTGATTTAAAGGTCAAAATTATATTTTCAGAACACATACAATGTGTCAAGCGCCACAAGTAAGAGTCAAGCTCAGATTGCCCAGACTAGAGTCATATCATATCTGCAAATTTCAGACCATGTGTCTGATACACAGCATCAATCACGTCATGTCACTTTAGATTTCTCCTCTTTACTGTTGGGGTGCAAATATCCAAATCAACAAAGTGAGATTTTGTGATGAACTCATCTCTCTGTGTGGTCATGTGATTTCACTGTGAGCGGGTTGTTCCAGTAGGGACTGTCCCACTGATGGACCACAGCAGCTGGACTCATATTATCATTCTCTCTATTTTGCTCGCTCAATTGCTCAGTCTCTCTCTCTCTCTCTCTCTCTTGCACTCTCTCCCTCCTTCTGTCTCTGTACTTGTTGATCAGCAGTGGATTGTAGAAACAGGATGTGTAATATCTGCAGATTAAAAAGGCAGAAGGTGTGAGGTGGCTAACTCAGAGAACATTCCATTGGACTGACGTTCATTCTTTATTACTTTCTATTAATTCACTTTAAGTGAATGTTTTTCACTTAAAGTGAAAGTGTGTGTTTTTTCCTTTTCCTCATGCTCTGTCTTGTCTTTGTGTAGCTTCTGCGAGAGCACAAGGCCGTCCTCATTCAGAAGATGGTCCGTGGCTGGTTGGCTCGTCAGTGGTACAAGCGGTCGCTCGAAGCCATTGTGTACCTTCAGTGCTGCTTCCGTCGAATGCATGCCAAACGCCAGCTAAAGAAGCTCAAGATCGAGGCCCGATCGGTCGAACACTTCAAGAAGCTCAACATCGGCATGGAGAACAAGATCATGCAACTGCAGCGGAGGGTAGACGAACAGGTACCACTCTGACACCTAACACGGCGAGGATGCTGTGGCTTTTTTTTTAACGCTGGATTTTAGTTATGGATTAGTATAATGTATTGTAATGATAGTGTCCAGCATGGAGCTTCTTTTTAAAAAGCTTCCCAGAATGCACTTCATAAATTTCATTGTTTGCAGATGTCAGTGTAATGTAAAAGGGACTCTTTTGTGTCAGGGGGTGTTGTTTCCTCGCGTTGATAACTTTTCCACTTGGATAATTAAGTAATTCCAGATATAAAAAAGATTTCTCTTGGTCTAAACATTCGCTGTTATAATATATCTGAAAATTACAAGAATATCATGCAGTCTTTACCTGGCTTTAACATTTATATGTATCTCAAGCCCTTTGACAAACAACACATACATACAATTTCCTTATCGAAGCTGGTCAGACGATTATTTACAGCCGGATATTTTTTTCGAAGATGACAAAAAAACACCATTATCTTTGACGTCCTGTTTCGGTTTCATTTTAGAACAAGGATAACCGAGCTCTCAGCGAGCGCTTGAACGGCCTGGAGATCAGTCATGCTACAGAGTCCGAACGTCTGCGCACAGAGCTCAAGCGTCTGCGAGGGGCAGAGGAGGAGGCCAAAAGCAATGGCAACAAAGTCACAACTCTTCTGGAGGAGCTGGAACGTCTGCGCAAAGACCTGCAGATCACGCAGAAAGAGAAGAAGGCCATCGAGGACTGGGCACAAAAATACCAGGATGAGATGGAGAAGGTAAGGGCTGTGTGTTTGTTTACATGTGCCTGGTTCTGCTCTGGGCCTTCACCTGACAAATGCCACTTCATGGACTTGTAGTGTCATATTCTTAACTAAAACATGTCCCAACATGTAAAACGTGTCTCATTTGTCATTTTATAAATTATACTATTGATCATGAGCTCCCGCACTGAGTCCAATGAGCTCATAAGCCAAACCTGCACTTGACCTGACTTCAAAGCAGACGACCACTATTTGCAGTGTATTGAACAGTATTTGAGATAAAATTGGTTCATCTGTGTACTTCATTTAAATGAGCTGATTTAAAATGACTCACTGATTCCTTTGAGTCTTTAATCATCTGTGTACCAAGCAGCCGAGTAAAAACTGATTCCTTTTAGTCATCACACAGTGTTCCCGGAAATCCCTCCGCAAGATTTTTTTTGTTTTGTTTGTTAGTAAAATGATTGTTTGGTTGTATCATGTTGAGGGATTTTCAAATGCTTAATGATTCGATGCCGATAATGAATCGGTTTAAAAAGAATCACCTCATGCGCAAATCCGACATTATTTTATATTTGATTTATATATTGATAATAAATTAGTGTGTTTGTATGTAAGTCAGTAGTATGTGAGTGCTGGTTTATTGTTCAAACTAAACCTCAACGCTCTATTAGCAGCATTAACCATAAAACTAAATCTGACCAGTAAGATAACAAAAATATATTGTTTACAATGAACTTACAATATAATGTTTAATAATACCCCCTTTAAAAACGTATTATTTGTAATAGTTTCACACAATATCTACAGTATACCAAACAGAGTTTGTTTACATAGAGAAATCCACACACAGCAATTACGTCAATAACCTGCCGTCATCTGCCTAGAAAAAGAAGAGCCCTCCAGGATCCTTTGACTAAAACACCTCTATTCTACAGTGTCTGTACATTACTGTCATGACTGATGGATGAGTTCAAGTTATATTTTTAGTGATGGTAGATGATAGCTGAAACTATGTTTCTTTGTAGTCTTTCTTCCAAATATAATATTTTCTTTTTTTAGATACGTGTCTGGGGTTTGAGTCATGTGGGTGGGGTATTTAAGCATACTTCTGAGCCCACCTTACAGTCAAATCCTGATGAACAACATTTAGTCCTGCCCTATATTATTACACACCAAATATTCTAGACTTTGAATGTCAACCCAGAGACTTATTGTGCCTGTGTGTTGTTTGAAACAGATGATCTCAGAACTGAAAGAGCAAAATCACCTGCTGAAGAGCGAGAAAGACAACCTTAACCGACTGATCCAGGAGCAGAGCCAGCAGTTTACAGGTAGAGCTTAATAAAGCCATATAACCTGTCATATACGGTGGCCTCTACTAAAATTGACACCCTGGGTAACATGCGCAAAGAAAGGCTGTGAAAAAAATGTCTTTATTGTTTAACCTTTTGATCTTTTATCACTCTGCTCTCATGGATAGCAAACCATTCCGAACGCAACTGTTTTATCGAAATACAAATGTCTTATATCTACAATGTATATGTACAACATTGATATTGTGACAGGAACGGGATGGATATGACAAATGATGAGTCTGTCGGATGATAGTGTAAACACTGTTTGGTTATGGTGTTTAGCACACAATGTTTGTGTTTTGTAGACAAAATGCAGAGGGCTCTAAAAGAGGAAACCCAGCAATTAGAAAGCGATTTAAATGAGGAACGTTCTCGCTATCAGAACCTGCTTACAGAACATCTGCGACTGGAGGAGAAATACGACGATTTGAAGGAGGAGATAACTCTGGCTGTGGTGAGCGTTCACTTCAACTACACACACATTCAACTGAGATGTCTGGGTCATATATCACCGACCTATTTTATTACTTTTGAGATTTTCTAAAGTATATCGAGGCAATGTTTTCATGACAGTTAATACATTTTACACGGGACATATGACCACAAATGTTTAAGGACTAGCTCATCGTTGTAGTAGTTGTTGTGCTAATATAGCTGCATTTAAATAGAATTGTATTGTAGTATTTTTGTTGTGATTTTCCACTGGAAGTGGTTGGTTCTTCACGACCAATAGCAGATAGAGACTCATAGAAAAGAGTTTTTAAAGAGTAAATATTAATGTTCTTAAAATAACATTTCATGCTGTGTGTAATGCTGCTGTGTGTGATTGTAAGCAGTCTGCCAAGTTGTAAAGCCGAAAGTGAACGAATTACAAAGTTATTGGCTTGGGAAAAAAAGGAGTCAACTCAGAATCACATGAACGATTCGACTCGTCTGTCGTTCTAATTTCAGTTCCGGGTCAGATTTACGTCACTCTGTGTAATGCCCGCCTACCTTCCATTTGCAACACTGCATGCGTTAGACCAATCACAGCAATCTAGACGATCTGTCCAATCAGATCAGAGTAGGCTGAAAGAAAACAGGGGTTTAGACAGATGAATCACCGAATGAATCATTTGAGAGTCGATCAAGATGTAAGCTAATAATAAGTGCCTATTATTAGGAAATGAAAGTGTTTGTACACCGTGTATGTACATAAACTTCCTGTTGGACACTACATAAACCAAAGTAGGACCTTAAGAATCACAAAATATTTACTCTTTAAAGAACGAATGCAGTGAGGATTTGGGGGCATAAGCTTAATCATGATTAAACTAGCGAGTCTTGAAATAGAATTACTGATGTACAGAAGCAGCCCTCTGATGTGTTCTGTCTGTCTTGTAGAACGTTCCCAAACCCGGCCACAGACGCACAGACTCCACACACAGCAGCAACGAATCCGAATGCACATACTCTGAGTTTGCAGAGTCAGAGGAGGGGTCCCGCGGGGGGGAGGTGAGACAAACATCATTCTTAATACTTATTCTCATTAGTTTCTTCTGTAAATGGTTAATTTGTACCATATTGTATACATTTTGTTCTGTCTCTCCAGGATGTTTCAAAAGGGATACTGGACATGTCGCTCTTCCTAAAGCTGCAGAAGAGAGTGTCTGAACTAGAGCAAGACAAACAGTCACTGCAACACGAACTCGATCGCAGAGAGGAGCAGTTTCAGCGGGCTAGAGCCAGGGTAAACACACAGATATGCTGGTCTTATGTGGACTTGTTATCTATGAAATGTTATTTATTCTATCCTCAACCCCTTAACTGTATATTGTATCCTACAGAAAAAACTAAATTGCTCATGGGGACCTTAAAATGTTTCATCTTAAAAATGTGTACTGGTATTACTGTCTTTGTGAAGACATTTATTTAACAAACACATGCTGTTGTTCATAAGGTTGAAATTATGTTTTACTTTCGTTCAGGATGATGAAGAACATAAGAAGGCTCGTGGTGCTGAGCTGGAGTATGAATCTCTCAAGGTAAAGAAAACAGATAAACACTCAAACACAAGCCCAATGACACTCCCACACCACTCCAGTCTGCAGGTCCTTACAGTATTTCTCTTGAGCTTTTTACAATATTACATTGTTTAAAAAGTAGAGACTGACCGATGTATTGTTTTACTGTGTTTTTCCTGATATTTAAGCATTTTTCTAAAATCAATTATCTTTTTTCTAATATCGGATTCACCAATACATGTCTGAAGGGAGACAAGACTACAACAACAGTGACCTACTTAATTAAGAAACTTGATTAAACATTACAGCCGTTTTTGCACAAATGAGATGTGTTACATAAATGCCTGATATGCAGTTTATCCATACAAATATGTTCACATCTGCTCACATTTATTTGTGATGACAGGGCTTTGTTAAACAGCATTCATTAGAACTAGGAAAAATATTTATATTTATATACTTTAGATATATTACTTCACATTTCATTAGACAGTCCATTGTGCATTTTCCATTAAAAGATGCCATCTGATGAGTTCCGTTCAACTCCATCGCTGTTGTGACTGCAAGTGTCTCCTGGTTTCTAAAATTCACATCTGATTTACTTAAGATTGTGTTCAAGAAACTTTTACCTCATGGCCCACATTGTGTCAGCAGGCATTTCATAATGATATGATTCCTTTTAAAACATTAAAACTTTCTACATTTATTTTGCCTATTTTCAATAGTAGTGTTCCTGCTTCTTTATAAATTAAAACAGTATAGATGGTTTCATCTTAACAACATAAACGAACGTTACTGCGGATGCACACTTTTGTGACCCTTACCTCAACTTCTGACACACAGTCACAAACAATAAAGTGCAATCAAAACAAACAATCAAAAGAAACCGAGAAGAACCTTTACTTGGCTAAAATTGTCTCCCCAGTATTTAGATTTTGGACTGCGATTCCAAGTTCAACCGCTAGATGTCAATGTAACATACGGTTTGTTTAAATGCGACTACGCTGCAGTACCCATTCAAAAAAATGTATTTAATAATATGAACATACAACAAAATTCAACGAATAGTTAATTAAATACAATTATTATACAACACAATAATAATATAAATCAATATTAACATAAATTAAATAAAGTATAAAGTTATATTATTAAACAATAGCCAAACACAAACCGGAAGTTAACTGGGGTCAGGTGCATGCGTGTCCGATGAAACGGTCTATAACAATAAATAAAAAATTTGTTTCTGCATATTGAATAGCGGGCACATAAACATGCAAATAATTGGTGTCAAAATCAACAACTTAACTCTCAACTCAACTTTATTTATATAGCGCTTTTTACAATTTTCATTGTTACAAAGCAGCTGTACATGAGACACATTTAATACAAGTATGAATTCTAAAGCAGCCCCCCCGGCCAGGCAGATAGTGCAAAACAATATGCAAACGATGGTGAGGAACCCAAAACTCCCATCGAGAAAAAAAACCTCAGGGGAACCCAGGCCCAACCAGAGAACAATGGTTGATCATTATTTTAAACCAGCTTTCCTGTCAATGCAGAGAAGTGCAGACCAAACAAGAATTTAAAATATTGTATGAAATATTTAAGATATGGTATTATTGTAATATACAAGTAAATTGGCTGTACCAACGGTGAAGACAATGAAAACATCAATATATCAAATTAAAAAGGTGTAATATCAAATCAAAAAGGTGTAATATCAAAAAAGATCAAATGTCAGAAAACATCTATTTTTGAAGATATCATCTGTAGAATAGTACTTGGAACATTGTAGTAATGTTGATATTAAGAAATTTTTTGTGCTTTTTGTGTATACAAATAATTCAACTTAAAACTTCAAAAAATATGCATTGCATTTAATTAAATAAAGTGTCAATAATAATTGATTAAAATAAATGAATTGATTGTCTGGTTTGTCCTCAGCGGCAGGAGCTGGAATCTGAAAATAAGAAGCTGAAACATAATCTAAATCAGATGCGTCAGTCTCTGCGAGGCAGCGGCGAGGCCGGTTCTGCCGCTCCGGGTTCTCCAGCGTACACGGTTCTGCTGGATCAGTTGAATGCTTCCAATGAGGAGCTGGATGTGCGTAAAGAGGAGGTGCTCATCCTGCGATCACAACTCGTCAGCCAGAAAGAGGCCATGCAGCACAAGGTTCGAAACCTTTACTCCTGCATGAACATACTGATGTGCTTCTAACCATATCTTTGTGCACTAATATCTTTTACCTTCAGTGTTCTCTTCATAAATCAGAACATTTCTAACTTCATTTGTTCTTCTGTCTTTTTTTCTTCACTCACATCAGGATGAAAAGGTATGTTGGTTTGATACCTGATTTAAGATTAGAAGCTCAGCTCTATTTTAAGATATGTCAGACTTCCTCCTAAAAAGACCTTTAAAATCTTAAAATATGAAAATTGTTCATTGTTTGCGAAATCTGTTGATCTATTTATTTAGGTAAACCATTCATAGGTTGATTTAGTGGGTTTGATAATGGGATTATAACAACTAATCCTATTAAGCGAATATGTTGAGTATCCTGACCCAAAATATTATCAAATCCTTGATTTCTTGATTTCTTCTCAAAATATGTTTAAAATTCTATTACTGTATATGTAATAATTGTAACATTGTTCACCAATTTTTTTTCATCATCATCAAAGAAAAAATGAAACGGAAAATGGAAAAGGAAAAATTACTGTATCATTTTCTTAATCTGTTGAACATGAAATTAAATATTTTGAAGAATTAAGGGAAAGCAAACTGTTCTAGGTCACCTTTGAGCAAATGTCAGTTGCTGACATTAAGCAACATTAAGTAAGTAAATGTGTACAGGTTCGGGATAACGGTGGGATATTCTTGGCAGAATTTTTGTTTTTGGGCGGAGTATCCCTTTAAGAAAAAATTTGGCTTGAAAATATTACCTGTAAATAAATGCACACACACACACACACACACACACACATACAAACACAAGAACAAACAAGTAGTGTCTGACAGGATTGTCACCCAAGTAAATTAGTAGAGTTGGATGCAGTCATTATGTTAATGTACTCGTCCTGTGTGTGTAGGAGACGATGACTGAACCTTTGCCCTACATTGAGGATGTGCAGAAGCTGACTGATGCCAAGGAGATCTCACAGGCCTACGTGAGCTTGAAAGAAACCAACAGGTACATATCCTTCCTATGCATCTCGTAGACTCCCAATCATTCTTCCAAAACATGAATTTCATCATGGGATTCTTATCATATAACTGTAGCCTTATGCTTGTTCACAATGCACGCATAAGCAGCGCTTATTTTTTGACACACAGGTTAACAGATGAGAGCATTCATACCGCAAGCGTAAGCAGCGCATGCGCGCGGAGCAGAAGTAGATGTAATGCAAGGTGTATACACAATTTAAGGTCCAAAAACGCTGTATTTTCCACATACCATGCATGTTTTTTATCTCCTCTTTGCTCTGCCTCTCTGTAACGCGCAGATTTTTTACGAAGCTCATAGCTCTGAAAAGCGAGGTGTGCTATGATTGGCCAGCTAACCAGTATGTAGTGATTGATCGAATACCGCAAGCGTATGCAGAAATGTAACGCCTCTTACCGTACTTGGAACATCAGTTTCCAAAGCAATTGTAATGAAAGATACGCCCACCTTGCTTGCGTATATATTTGGGCGGTCTTAAGCTGCCCTTAGACTGCAGGATTTTAAAAACCTGACTGATTAAGAAATCTGATTGCAGCACACACATAAGGAGAATCTTGACAGATTATCTTATTTAAAATCTTTAACATGCTCATACTAAAAGATTTAAAACTCTTGGCGCATCACAAACTACAGGAGAATATTAAGATTATCGTTCCAAGTGGACGCACGTACCACGTCATCTGCTCACCAAGAACCGGATGTAAACTACATGTATATGTTGTGACATGAGGGCATCTAATGGTAGTCAAGAATTCATTTAGACGTGATTATAATTTTACATTGTAATTGTGTACACTTCACTTACCTGATATAATTTAAGGTAGATGAAATGCACATGATCAGAACACATGTGTAAGAGAAAAATGATCGCGTCACAAGTCAATAGCTCTCTCCTTAGGTAAGGAAAGTTATACAATCTACATAAAATAAGCATTTTGATGAAGTTCTGGAAGATATTTTGCTCAGTGATGTTTTTAAAATAATGTAATGCGAAATTGCATTTTTGCATACGCTGCCGGTGTGAAAGGACAATGGACACGTGATTCCAACGCTCTCCCAACGCTCCAATCCCATTACGCATACGCGTGCGGTATGAAACGGGCGTTAATCACAACATACACTGTTAGGACTTGCTATCTGGTTGTCTCTCTGTCTTTCTGTTATTTGTTTCTATCTCTCTGTATTTCTCTCTCTCATTGTCTTTTTGTTTGTCTGTCTCTCTTTTTTTTCTATCTGTCTTGTTTTCTGTCTCTTTTTCTACATCTGTCTAAATTCTGTCTTTGCTTCTGTTTGTGTTGATGCTCATCTCTGTCTCACACAGATCACCCAGGTTTACACGCAGGCCGACAGAAGTAAATGAGCTTGTGAACAGGTTGAGGTAACAGATGGACAGGCATGACGTGTTGCTTTTACTGCATGCTTTTGCAGCTCAGAGCAGAAGGTCAAATCTGCTTCATTCTTGTGTCCAGACAATTTTTCAAAGAACATTAATCCTGACCTAAACAATTTTTGAGAAGCTAGATGGTTGACAAAAACCCCTCGCCATGATTATCTGATTCCGTAGTATTGTGCTTTCCTGTCATCTCTCCATTGCCGTGTCTAATAAACCCCAAAAAATCTAAAAGAAAACACTACAATCCAGTAATTTGTTCCCTCAGAATGGCTCTTAATATTTCTAAAGAAAATATACATTTAGTTTCCAAGCAGTTTAAAACCTGTGCATCCTGACAGATGCTGCGCTGCAGTCAGGTGGTCTTATTGATCTTTCTTATTGGATTTCTCGAAAAGGGCATTCTAGTTTTATTTGCAATATGCATGAAGGGAGTAAAGCACGCGACGTTGCCTTTAACAACAGATGCAAAACAGCTTGATGGTATTTGGCAGTGGCTTTGCGCCTGGTTTACCAGACTGTGATGGCCACACTGGGTCCTGTGATGTGGTGTAAGGTGAATGATGCTTTCAGGTGGATGAAGCTGCATATGGGGCGTTTGGCAGACTGCTTTTAATGCTATTGATGACCTAAATTCCGTAAATGGATTTTTTTACGAATGGATGACCAACTTATTTCTTGTTTACATTTGTTCTTTTTTGTTACACCTTTGACCTCTATGTCCACATTATTTCTCTATCAATCATTTTGCTTTTATTCCGTTCTGTGCACTGTTTTATTCATTTTCCCAGCATAATCAGTATTAATATTCATCAAAGAGTCTTCTGATTTACTTGTATGCATTTATCCACTGATACACTTTCCTCTCACCATGCTGTAGTTTTAAGTGTCATTACACACCTCCGAGGGCTACATTTTTTTGCAGCAAAACGTAATTCTTTCTTTGATCCACTCCATCAGATCTCCCTTCCCTGACTACCATAAGCTGAATGAGGATGGGGAACTGTGGCTGGTATATCAAGGGTTAAAGGAAACAAACAGGTTAAAGAACAGAGAGAGCGTGTAGAGATGTATATTCTCCGTCCTCCGTTTGTGCGCTGATTTTGCTTCTTCAACGTCATAAAGACCCGATCTTCTAACATTGTTGCTGTTTTCCTCCACACTGTTGCCTGCAGAATGTTCTCTTTAACACACATACTGCCTTATGGTATCAGAAATGGGAACGTTTTTTAGTGCAAATACTCACCACATTTAACACACAACTGCATGGAATTATGACTGCCATAATGGAGCTGTTATTGATGGCAAACAATAGATTCTGCTAGATAATGCTCTTGTTCAAGGAATAGTTCACCCAAAAATGTGTACTGAGTAAGTGCCTAATAAATGGGGAAATAATGGCTTTATAGTAGATACAAAATTTTGGCCGAACTATCCTAAAAGCTTGAAGTCTTGAAACAGAGTCCGATGAACTGGCACTTTATTTCAGTTGTTTGTCAGACTAAAAGTCAGGATCTCTGTCTGTCTTTAGGTTGTTAGAGTCTCAGCTCCAGGCTCAGCGACGGTCTCATGAGAATGAGGTGGAGGTTTTGCGTGGAGATCTTCAGAGTGTGAAAGAGGAGAATAACCGTCAGCAGCAGCTGTTGGCTCAGAACCTTCAGCTTCCTCCAGAGGCCAGAATCGAGGCCAGTCTACAGCACGAGATCACGCGACTCACCAACGAAAATCTGGTCAGTACATACAGTACACGGCATGCAACACTTTTCTTACACGCACACATGGTGTGTGACTGTTGGACGCTGACTTTCCAGTGTTTTGGGATACGTTGTGAGCTAATAAACATTCATCATCAGCTAAATTGATCCCCATCACACTATGGTTGGTTTTATGAATCATTTCTTTTGACATCTTTTTCATCAAACCATGGACATAATCCATTGTTAATATGTTGTGTTCTCTTTTCATTGAAAATATGGTTTGGTCACACTTCAGTATATGGGTCAGTTCTCGCTATTATCAAACCGTTAACTAAAACTTTCTCCCCAATAAACGCTTAATTTCTTGCATATTAATAGTTAGTAAGGTAGTTGTTAGGTTTAGGTATTGGGTAGGATTAGAGATGTAGTGTATGGTCATGCAGACTATGTGCTTTATAAGTACTAATAAACAGCCAATTTGCCAATAATAGACATGCTAATAACAACCAGCTAATAGGTAGAATTGCCCCCTATACTATCTTCATTTGTTCGTTTTTTATCACTCCGTAGATGTGGGTAGGTTTCTTCAAAAATGCATCATTTTGATTAAACAGCGGAGATAATTAACGTTTTTTGTCAAATATTCCGCACAGATTACACTCGAAACAATCATTAAAAACCGCTAAAACATATACGTTCTAGGTTCTGGGATTCTGTAATTTTTCCCAGTGGTGTGTAATAGCGCCACATGTTGTACAACAGTACAACCACTGATTGCCGTAATAACTCGTCTTTGCCGGGGAACCTCTTTTTTTTAAATGACGAGATAATTCGTCAATGACGGTGAAAGAGTTAAGAGAATAGAAATTATAATGAAAACAATACAGCTGATGATGATTAAAAAAAAACGGACAGCCGTAAAAAGTGTTATCTAGTTACAATTCTTTGTGTAAACAGGCCTTCAATCTATTCGGTTGTTATGTGGTCATGGTAAGAAATACAGTTTTCGGGTCTATTAGTCTATTAATTTCAAGCGGGGCTACAACTTAAACAGCTGTTTATTAGCGCTGTTTACTCATATTACATGTTTAAGTGAAACATTTATTCACTCAAAGTATACACTACAGTGACCAGACTCACGGAATCTACGACATCAATATTTGAAAGAGTTATGTAACATAAATCACTGACTGGCCATGTGGGATTTCCTTACGAAGATAAAGGTCAGGATCACATTTTTCCAATGGTTTTTTAGATCGCCATTGGCGTATATTAGCATTTTTTGTTATTTGCCCATAGCATCTTATTGGGCGTTTGGGCACGGAAACAATAAATGACCTTCCATATATGGTGGTGTGTGACGTCAGACTAGACAAGTGGATAAAAACTCCTGACCGGCAGGTTTCTGTAACAACATCATCTGCTCAGTCGGTTCATCTGATGTGTAGATGTTTTATTCACAGGAGCTCCACTCTGACGACCCAAAGGAGTACAAAGCCTACAGAGTCAGCATGTTACGGAGGATGGTTGTATGTAGGATTGTGTATGCGTGTGCGCATGTATCTGACCACTAACAGACACTGGTGTGTGTTACACTGAATCGCTGGTGTGTTCAGCTCTAACTGTGTGCGTTTAACCCATAGCACTGTGAATCAGCACAGCAGCACAGTTTTACAATCTTTCTTTCTCTCACTGTCTGGGTGAATCTCTCGAAACCTGTCAAGAACATTATGGATTGACTTTTTTAACTCCAAAATAAATGAAAATACATAATTTCTTCTATGTGATAATATTATCATTACTTAAAATCCCAGGGAAGTAACTGGAAGTCGCGATTGTTGTTACTTCCGTATTCTGACGCATTTTAGAGTAAAACTGAATTTCGAATGAGAAAAAATAGTGGGTGTAGCTTGTTTTTGACTGCGATTTGATGTATGAAAACAGTCGCTGCGTTTTGAAACGGAACTGGGAGCAGACTGACAGTTGAAGGGGGGGAGTTATAGGATGCCCCATATTTACATCATTTGAGATGGATAGTAACTAGAAGACGGAAATGCATTTTCAGATTCTATCAGGGCACAAGATAAAAAAAAGAGAATGACCTACATTGACAAGTTATTTACAATAAATGCTGCAAATATTTCATGAACTAATAGGAATTCATTTTTTTTATTTCACTGGGACTTTAATGTGAGAAATTAGGAATAAATCACATTTGGGTGGATTCTCAGACAGTTTATTAGTTTAAACCAGGCCTAGGCTTTTGTTAAATTAAAGTTATTTAAGTCGTTTTCAAACACATACTTTTCAAGCAAACATTACAATCGCACTGATATATTTTAAGATATGTCAATGCATGTTGTTTTTTGGACTAGGTTTAAGCCCGGCCTGGGAAACCACCCATTAGGTACTCAATTCACTATTGTAATGCAAAAAGGATTGTAAATAATATAAGGCTTTTATAATAATAATTATTAATTAATGTAGTTGCACTGAATTTTTAAATTAACACGACATTTACTCTTAAAACAAGGATTTCTTGTTATATTGTGCAAGAATTATTGGTGCACTAAGTTTGTCAGTCTGTTTTTAAATGTATGAGGCAAATCCATTTCAATTGATTACTGATATTTTGATAATTAATATATGAGGGGCTGTAAATAAACCCCATAATTAATTCATAAAAAAATGAATCATTGTAACTGAACTGGATGATTTTTGTTACAGCAGTGACTGTTTTGCATTACATATTGAGAAATTGGGTTGATGTATTGAGTAGTGTTAAAAATGATTTCACAATAAAAATAGTATTTAAATATTACTTATTTCTTATAAAAAAATTGTGTGATTTGCCCACCTCTTTTTCTCTTCCTTTCTCTGCCTGCATGAGCAGACAAAAGTCATATCTCTTAACTGCAGATTGCTCTTTCGCAGAACTGGAAGATCCTCTTTTTACCTGCTTTGACTTATTTACTAAAATCAACCCTATTTTCACCCTCCTGTTAGAGAGATTCAATTGAAGGAATGATTGTGTCTTGAGTGACATGATTCCTGTCTCTGATGTTGCAGGACCTCATGGAACAGCTAGAGAAACAGGACAAGACAGTTCGTAAGCTAAAGAAACAGCTGAAAGTCTTTGCCAAGAAGATCAACGACTTGGAAGGTGCATCACGTGTTTAGAGACAGCGTGTTTTAAAATTGTCCTTTAAATTTAAGGACAGCAAACGTAAATCTGTGTTTCTTACAGGTGGTCAGATGGACGTGTCTCCAGGACAGACGACTGATGAGCCTGTTCACCCGGTGAACATTCCTCGCAGAGAGAAAGATTTCCAGGGAATGCTCGAGTACAAGAAAGAGGATGAGCTGAAACTGGTCAAAAATCTCATACTTGGTAATACACAGAATATTAGATGATTAGATTAGATTCAACTTTATTGTCATTACACATATACAAGTACAGTGTAACGAAATGTAGTTTAGGTCTAACCAGAAGTGCAATTAGCAAGTGCAGGATATACAGTGTGAATAAATACAGAATACAATATTAGTAAAATACTATACAATGGGCATGTACTATGAAAATATGACAGTCGGTATGTACTATGAACAATATAAACAGAAGGCTATATACTGTGAACATTAATGTACAGGTGGTTATGAACAGATAACAATATAGACTATACAATAGTGCAAGTGACTTGAGTGTGCATTAGTTACAGACATTAGCTATTAAAGTTACAGTGCAGTAGATGAGTTGATGCGGTTATTAAAGGTACAGTGCAGTACATGAGTTAATGCAGTTATTGAAGTTATAGTGCAATACATGAGTAGGTGCAGTTATACATTTACAGTGCAGTAGATGAGTTAGTGCAGTTATTGAAGTTACAGTGCAGTAGATGAGTTAATGCAGTTATTGAAGTCACAGTGCAGTAGATGAGTTAATGCAGTTATTGAAGTTACAGTGCAGTAGATGAGTTAATGTGGTTATTAAGGTCACAGTGCAGTAGATGAGTTAGTGCAGTTATTGAAGTTACAGGGCAGTAGATGAGTAGATGCAGTTATTGAAGTTATAGTGCAATAGATGAGTTACAGTGCAGTAGAGAAGTTGGTGCAGTTATTGAAGTTACAGTGCAGTAGAAAGTTACAGTGCAGTAGATGAGGTAATGCAGTTATGAAAGTTACAGTGCAGTAGAAAGTTACAGTGCAGTAGATGAGGTAATGCCGTTATATGAGTAGTCCATTAGTGCAAATGAGCATTCAGTGTAATATTCCTGGTGTGCAAGTGAGCAGTATAGAGTGCAAATGATGCTATGTGTGTGTAAACAGTCCGATAGAACAGATAACAAGAAGTACTGGTGTGTACAGTTCAGTCATGCATGGCAGCCCTGTAGTGCAATGTAAGCAATGTAATAACAGCATTAAGATAAAGTTATGAGGGGTAGTGGAATCAGTGGGGGACAGAGTTCAATAATGAAACAGCTCTGGGGAAAAAAGCTGTTTCCTAGTCTGCTGGTTCTTGTCCGTTTATTACACAAATGTTTAAAAAGACACTTCAATAGTAATTTGTTTCTGAAAAAAATAAATAAGTGGGCATTTTTAAAGCAGAACATTTCACAAAATATATGTTTGTTAGGTTTGATTAAACATATATTAAACAGAACATATAGGGACGTTTTCCCGGACAGGTTTTAAGCATAGCCTAACTTAAATGTTAGAGGTGGCGAAAGCTACTTGAAATGATGTATCCGAAAATATATCATTGTGATTGTTTTTTTCTCAATAATTTTTTTTGTGAAGTATGTTTTTAAACACAGTTTAAATATCTTAATTTAACTAAGCCCTAGTCTTGTTTTAAACTAATCCCTGTCCGGGAAACCACCCCATAGTGTTCAAAAGGAATGCATAACGTACTTAGACACTCTCTTTTCACACACACTGATGCAATTTAGGCTTTGGTGCAGGCAACTCGAGTTCAAATGCGACTTTCAACATTGCATGTCTGATCAGTGCATGTGTGATTATCTCAAGAGCTGAAGCCTCGTGGTGTGGCGGTCAATCTGATTCCGGGTCTGCCTGCGTATATTCTCTTCATGTGTCTGCGCCACTCCGACTACGTCAATGATGACCAGAAAGTGCGATCTCTACTTACCTCCACCATCAACAGCATTAAGAAGATCCTGAAGGTCTCGACACACAGAGACACACACACACATCATTCAAGAACTAGCCCTTACGAAAATTAACCATGGTATATGGTTTTACTACAATTTCTAGAGAAAAACATGTTTTTCCATTAGTAATCAATACACCAAAGCATGGTTATTACACTTTTACAGCAAAAAAAACTCGGTTAGTTTTCATAAGGGGTTTCACTTTCATCACTGTGAAATAAAAGTTTTGTTTCTCAATACTCTTTTGTTTGTCTGCAGAAACGAGGCGATGACTTTGAGACGGTTTCCTTCTGGTTGTCCAACACATGCCGCTTCCTTCACTGCCTGAAACAGTACAGTGGAGATGAGGTGAGATTTCACATTTGTTCACAGACTTGTGTGGCAATGGCATCTATCTTTGAGACTGAATCAATATTGTAGTGTATATTATATATATATTACAGCTTTTTTGGTGACTTGTGGTTGTTAGATTGCTACTTGTTGTTGTTTTTTTTGCGGATTTGAACCTCTCTGTACTGTAATGTGTAACTGTAATAGAGCACAGGATATAATGGAGATAATATAGACACTAAAGACTGCTGTACAATTACTTATGCAGTTCATTCACGTACACAATGCACAGATTTAACAAAAACGGGGTTTAAGGGAGTTAATTCGCTTTGTAGAATGTTGTACATCAGATCTGTCCAAGCCCAGCTAGCACACGTTAAGACTTATAGATATCAATATGATATCTGACAGCAGAGGTCTCCAAGACATATTGCAGATGAGCAAACTATGTATTACAAATGTCTTCCAGATGTGATCAAATAGACGTAGTGTAGTCTCAGGGAGGTGATCACTAGTGAATAGGGCTGGATCCACAGTTTGTGATCGGATTTCTTCAAGCATATTTAGAGATGTCATCTGTTTATCACATGTTTTACTATAGCTTGATTAAAAGGACGATAACCTTCCGATTTGACAAAAAACTAAACTATGTCATGCACACACATCAAAATATGTTAATACAGATAGCAATGAACATTCTCTTTGAAACATAATGTTCGAGACGAGCTTTTACAAAGTTTGTTAATAAGTGCAGTGACTTTGTGCAGTCATTCAACCCAATGTAAGGATATAGTGAAAAAATGTGGTGGTTTTGCACTTCTTACTAAGCATTTTTGTCTTGTTTTCTAGTACAAGTATCTAAAAATGTTTAGATCAAGATACATTTAATTAACGAAGAAGGTATATAAGATAGACATAAGATATTATGTCTTGTTTTATGAAACGAAATATAAGAATGACGTTAGTTTATGTTTATCAGGTACAAAAAATAGACTTTAATTAGATACTCAAGAATAATGTGAAACTAAATACAAGTCCCAGCATGCATTGCGGTTAAGCCTTTTATCTGAGTTAGTTGGTTGTTTCTCACCATTGCTGAGATTCATACATTGATTCTTGATGTCTTTGTCATTCCAAAATGTTGTTTGATAATATATCAGTTTTTCACAAATCTTTCTAGATATCCAAATACAATCAAACTTCCTGATCTTACAATGTTCTTTATGGATCTACAGTTGAGCACTCAAACTAAATGAGAGAATTACATTATAACACCACAGTGGTTCCACAGTGGTTCCACCAATACCATTTGGTTAGGTTCACATTTGCTCTGCCATGACAAGTGCACTTTATAAGAACCCACTTTCAGCAGATAAGTCAAAATTTTGCTGAGGTGTCAAGAGCACAACCCAAGGAAACACTGATCACCATGATGGTAACATTCTTAAAACATTTAAAAGAACATCAAACATCTGAAAAACCTCTAAGGAACGTTCTTATAACACATTTTTGTTAGCTGAGTTGTATTTCAGGTTGTATTTCAGGTTGTAGTTGTTATGTTTCTCTGGGTAATTTTTTGTAGCTTTTTTTGAACTTTTCTGCAGTGATTGTTTGTTAACAGCAGATGTTCATCACTAATAACTCAATCATCACTTTAATAATAATGAAACTCAATACAAATTCTGTCAAACTGGAGCACAGAAAGGTGTTGGTTTTGGGACAAATCTGGGTCAGAATTGAAATAAACTGTTGTTTATATTTGGTTCAGCTCTGCTTTATTTGTTTTGATGTTTGACATGTGGCATAGCTTTGGCATGCCTTTGGCCAAAATCTGGCAAACAGGAGCGGACCGCACAAGTGCCATCATTCCACGCCGTATGTGGGCCAGATGAGTAAAGTATGGGGAGTAAGGTGTGGGCCAGATGTGGGCCGCAAAAATTTGCTATCTGGGTTGTTTTCTTAAACTCTTCAAAATATCTCATTGCGTGTTCACAGAATAAATAAATAAATGTTGTGGATGATGTCCCACGACTGCAAATTGCTATCATTCTTCCAAATATCTTTCTCTGTGTTTATTGGAACAAAGTAATTTATACAGGTATGAAACAACCTTAGAGGTGAGTAAATCATGACTAGATGAGCTATCCCTAAAAGAGAATAGGTACAACCCTTTTGGACAGTTAAACTTGCAAAAGTGGATTCGGACACGCCCTAAGTGCCCCTTCGCCATGCGCTTCAGACCATGTGCTTATCACTCTTAAAAATGCTGGGTTATTTTCAACCCAGCATTGGGTCAAAAAGGGATGAACCCAACCCGCTGGGTTGTAAATTAACCTATGCTGGGTTGTTTCAACACAGAATGATGGGTTATTTTAACCCATTGTAGGGTCAAATCTAAACCATTTGCTGGGTTTAGTTAGCCCAATGGTTGGGTTCATCCCTTTTTGACTTAATATAAATAACCAAGTGTAAAATTGTAAAAAAAATGTCTAGATTGTTAAAATAGGGCCCTATATGTATGGTCACTTTCCTTGTCGAGTAAATGTATGTTGATTTAAGAATATGTTAATATTTTTACCAGAAGACAACAATGCCTTGTTAGAAATGCATATTTTGTAGACAAAACACTCAAATGTGGCCTGACAACCCTATTCAGAGACTGTATGCATATTGCCACCGTCTTAATAACCAAACACTCTTGTCTGCTTCCCTCTCCAGCAATTCATGAAGCATAATACCCCTAAACAGAACGAACACTGTCTCTCCAACTTTGACCTGGCTGAGTACAGGCAGGTTCTGAGTGACCTGGCCATTCAGATCTACCAGCAGCTCATCAAGAGTATGGAGAACATCCTGCAGCCTATGATCGGTGAGAAAGTGGCCTCTTGTTGTCTCTCTGTGTTTCCGAATCCCTCTCTCCCCACGTACTTATGCCTGTCTACCTCGCTTCAGTTTCCGGCATGCTAGAACACGAAACCATTCAGGGCGTGTCAGGGGTCAAGCCCACGGGTCTCCGTAAGAGGACTTCCAGCATTGCTGACGAGGGCACGTACACGCTGGACTCCATCGTACGCCAGCTCAACACCTTCCACTCCATCATGTGCCAGCACGGGACTGACCCGGAGCTCATCAAGCAGGTGGTCAAACAACAATTTTACATCATCGGCGCCGTCACGCTCAACAACCTGCTGCTGCGTAAGGACATGTGCTCCTGGAGCAAGGGCATGCAGATCAGGTGAGAATAGATCTACACTGCATTTTAGCGAAGGGTCAGATATGCTTTTGTGTGCTCAATAATAATAATAATAATAATAATAATGTGCTTTTAGTTTGGGATTCAATTGTTGGTCATATTTCATTGTGTTTCTGCTCAATTATAAGAGTTGTGTGTGTGTGTATGTGTGTGTTCAGGTATAATGTGAGTCAGCTTGAGGAATGGTTAAGAGACAAGAACCTCATGACATGCGGCGCTAAAGAAACTCTGGAGCCGTTGATTCAGGCCGCACAACTGCTGCAGGTAAAGAAGAAAACCGATGAAGATGCAGAGGCCATCTGCTCCATGTGTAACGCTCTCTCTACAGCACAGGTAACACACACTAGCCATATCTATCTCTCGCCCTAACTGGTCGAAAGTTTAGGTTAACTGACTAATTTTTTACAAATTTCACAATAATTGATGAGTTCATCAAAACTGTGGATTAAGACATATCTCACTGTTAGACTAAAAGTTTTTTTAAAAAAATCACTACTATTGGTCATCCTTAATGTTTCTCTGTTGGTTTTACAAATATTTAACCAATAAAGGTATTCAAAAGTGCTTGCCAACTTGACAACATAGTGTTTTATTAATAAATATGAAGTTTTTTTATTTCCTAAAAGTGGCAGTATGTAATCAAATGCATATGCCACAGTTCAATTATTCAGACATCAAGCTTTTGATCGGTGTGTAGAAATACTAGCTTACACTCTCTCCCTTACACATACACACTTACTCATTATGTCTGTATGTCTTTCTCTGTTAAGATCGTAAAAGTGCTGAACTTGTACACGCCAGTCAATGCGTTTGAAGAGCGAGTGACAGTACTGTTCATAAGAACAATACAGGTATGTATCAGAAATCGATCCGATATAAGAAATATGTAACAAAAATCCCATATCCTTATACGTGATTCTTGTTAGGATATCAGTTACTATTACAATTTTTAGTTTTGATGGAAAAAAGGGCTCACTAAAAGATAAGATGAGTTATAAAATCGTTATAAAAAATTTAATAGTAAAATATAAGTAAGTTTCCCCCAATAAAGTAAACGCTGTTTGCAGCATTTACAAGCCGTTGTTTTATTGCAGGGGTGAGTTATTTTTTAACATATTACTTTATTCAGATAAAGCCCCTTTAGAGCACAGGAATATATTTTAAAAGAGCTTGTGTCAAACAAGCACAGTTCTTCCTTCATTTTACTTGTTTGGGATTTTCAAATGTTTTAAATAATGCAAAGCCGTCATGTCCTCTGACAGCCGTGTATATGTTTACCATAGTATAACAAGTATAGCAAAATACCTGACCTTACAGTTTTTAACGCCATGATTTCCTCTCTCAGACCCGTTTAAGGGATCGGAAGGAGTCACCTCAGCTGCTAATGGACACCAAAATCATCTACCCCGTAACCTTCCCCTTTAACCCTTCCTCACTGGCCCTGGAAACCATTCAAATCCCTGGCAGTCTCAATATAGGCTTTCTTACTCGTGTGTAGACATCACCTCACCAATCACACGGCAGGATCAAAGAACCAAAATATAGAAATAAAATCAATAATTATAAGTTAATAAACTACACACTCAAAGAGAATGCAATTTAGATTTTGTCACCAATCCATTTCTCTCTTTACACATAGTTTATGTATCCTATCAAAGGCTTAATCTCACAATAAAACATGTCTGTCATATTTGACCTTAAAAATCTAAAGAAATCGGGTAAAACCCATGTCCATTGTTGTGATTTAAGCACCCTCCTGCTATTCTTTAATGCAATATTTCATTTAGATATTTAAATATCATACTATAAGATATTTATTTATACATGATGGTGGCAGTTGCACTGCTTTAATTAATGCTGAAAATGCTTTAATGTAAAACCTTATTCAGGAACGGAATTTGACAAAAAAAATCCTAAAATATCTGGATCCATTACAGTGATGACTAAATGAGAGGAGTGCATTATTATATTATTATACATTTAATGGTACAAAGATAGTTTTTTTTTTTAGAAATAAAGGACATGTTTCTCATAAGAACACTCCTAAAATATGACATTTTAGGGATGTTAATGGCTCATGACACAAATGTCTTTAAGCACTGTCACAACCAAAATACTGTCACGGGGCTGTAAAATCATATACATATTAAATATCTATGAATATGTATGATGTTAGGGTATTTTCTTTAGTGCTTTGCCCCATCACATATTTTTATTAGCTAATGTGGATATCCAGTTGCAAAGCTAGTACTCTAAAACCTTTATTATGTATATCAGAAAAAGCCTTTGAGCTCAGCTGACTGCATTATCGTAGATGTTCATTTGTAAGTAGTGCGTAATGTTTATTAGCTGTAAAATAGGTATGTCTGGTGTAACTAGGAGGATGAAAGTCTGCATCCATGCGCTGTCCCAGAGCCTTCTATGTGAGCTTTCATTTTTTCTTAAAGTTTACATCATCGGGCCATTTCAAAAGATGATACAGTCCAGACCCAGGGCATGGTGTGTGTGGGATCTTAGTGCCTAGATGAGGTTTTTGAGGCCTCCACCATGCTCAAGGTGGGTGAATCTCGTGAAGCTGTGTCAAGGCTGTATATTAAACACGACCTGGACATTTCTCAACACACTGGATGTCCCCCAAGAAGTTATTAAGTAACCCCAAGCTACCATCACTGGAAGAGGTTTTATAGAAGTCTTCAGTTATTTATTTATTGTATGATTTTAACGATTAGAAATGACGGTTACTTCTATAGCATGTGCTGTTATATCATTGATTTAATATGACGTCTGTCTTTTGTGTTAATGTCTGACAGGATATCAGTATTACTTGAATATGTCAGACAGCTTTTATTGTAAAACTGTTTATTTTGATGTTACAGCAGTCACCTTATTACACTCATGTTGTCCATTCCACATACACTAAAATACTCTGTCATGCTGCATTACTCCATTTACATAAGTAATACATGGTTCAGGATCAGGTCAATGTAACACTAAACACCCATCAAAAACCTATACTTTGTGTTCAGTATGTTGTTTAAAACTAGTTCAGTGTGTTATTGGCCATTAACACACTGCGTTGGACCTATGTCGCTCCACTGTAGTTTGCTGTCATCTGATCATGTCATGCCTTACTTCACTGTACTTTCCGGCTTTCCTGTATCACACTCGGAGCTTCAATTTGACCTTTTCAACGTCATGTCTGTCCTGGGTATGAAAGAGATCAGTGATTGTAGAGTTGAAACTGTGTGTGTGGATACATTACACTGCAGAAAAAACCTGTAAAATAATGTTACATCCTTTAAGCTAAATAAATATACATGAGAAGCAAACTTGTGTATAGTAATTTCATTGGCAAAAAGGTTTTTGCATAAATCTTTTTTTCAGTGTATTAAGGTTAGCACAAGAAAAACTATTAGCCAAATTAACCATTTGAGACATAAAAATCTTACACAATTTTGCTTCTGCAGTTAATGTATCTACAGTAGGCTAGATATGTTTGTTGATGTAGGATGGTTGTGCAAGTTTCATGAAAATTTTCTAAAACAATGTAACTGTCTTTGAAAACAGGCTTTATTTTCTTTAGCCAAACAAAACCAGACACTAAAAGGGATTTTTGTGTCTGTGTATGTGTATAAATCACTTAAAAGCAAATTATCACTAGCAAGAATAATTTGTTAAACTTTATGATGATGATTTGACCCAATGTGTACTGAGGCGATGTTTACTTTGTATAGTGTTGTTTATTGCGTTTTTATAGAAGAATAATGGATTTACAAATTGAGTCTGAAGAAGATTATTATGTTGTATTGGAACACAAACAACTGAACGTAAAATGGTAATGTTTTAGTTTATACATGATTTTATTTACAGTGTTATATTTAAGCCTTACCTCTAAAGTGGACAACATGTAACTGTAACAGTTTCATTTTGTTCTTATGTGTTGTGTGTTCTTTCTTTTCACTAGCTATAAAACCGTATGTTGAAATAAAATGGAAAATTCAGAAATGTAATTTTTAGATTTTTATTGTAGAAACCTCTCCACACACATTCTTCTGTATTTCATCCTACCTTCTCCAAAAATCTTTTGATTTTAATATTAATCTTGCCGCCAGCAGCCCTGGTCAAACTTCAGATAACTGAACTGTCTTCTACTGTACCTTTGATTGGTTTGTCATATATGACAAGCACATCATTGTTATGGGAGTCAGCCAGATGCTTATCGAGTCAGGCATGATCACCCTGGTCTCCTGCTTGTAGAAAAGCGCAACTTAAACAAACATTGTTAGTCACTGTAGGTAATGCAGATCAACTGAACGTTTCCTTTGTTTGGTACATGACTTAGTGGATCGAGGTCTCAGGAGGGGATGTTTACTAAAGGACCCAGAGGGTTTGTAATTCCTGTAGCTGTAATTATTTCATCTGTTCATTGATGCAGTTTCATTGATATACAATATGAAAACTTGTTCAAGTCAAATAAATAAATTCACCACTGAATGTCTGTATGTGTTTTAATACTAATGTTTTAAAAAAATGTGATCACTTTGTAATAGATACATTTTGAATGTTGATGTCATCTTTGTACAAAAATAGTGTCAAGCTCCAATGTTTACGTTAAAGTCCCACTGCAGTTGATAACTAACACCTATTCTTTAAGCATTAAAATTGCATATGAAAATATTTTCCTGTGATGATAATTTTTTTATGTTTTAAAAGGACTTGGTTGTAGCTCTACACCCTAAGCATAAGCCAAATGGTCGGAATCATTGAAAGACGCACTATAAAACCCCTAGACTCCCTTTGGTTCAGGCTATTTGATCATCAAAAGACCATAGCAAAACCTGGAACCAGGGGTCTGGTTTTACTGTTCTGAACTCTCACTGAGAGTTTTGATAACCCTTTGGTTTCTCCGTGGGATATTTACGACTCCTAAGCTTCAAAGTATAGGTGAGAAGTCTCTCTGGCTCACCTCTAACTTAACATCTGAGGCTAACCAGAGAAACTTCTCAGACAAATAGGAATTTATGTGATTAAACTGTCCTTTCCTATAAATGTATGTAAATGTCTAGGTTGTGTGTTGGCGCTCGTGCCATTTTAAATAGTATGTAACTGTTAGACATACAGTTTAATACAGGCTTTGTTTGTTTTCATACATTCAAATGAATCATGACCCATTTTTTATATCTAAATGTTTCTCTTTACAATTCTTCGTTGTGTGACCATAGAACACCTTACACTCATTATGTTATAATTTGGACTGGTATTTTGTAAAGTTACTTGGAGGTGCAAATTAGCTGTTGAGTGGACAAAGAACCTTTCCCCTGCTCAACTACAATTGGATTCATACAAACTGGGAGAGAATGCCCTTTCATGAATTTTAAATATCGACGAGGACACAGACAGTGAGTTAGTTAAATTTTAATCTTCCTCAAGTTGCATCGTTGGACCTTTCCTCTCACCTCCCCCTTCTGCTGCCTCGCACACCTCGATGAGCCACGCGGTCACGAGGCCCGCAACTTTCAGCAGGACAGCATTCTGGAATCATTTGAACTCTCCATCTCTTCAAGGGCATACGGATATTGGTCCAGCACAGAGCTCGCAAGTATCCGTTTCTATTTGTAGAATAGCTGCCTAAAGTTTGTACCTCTTTGTAAAGATGAATTTTTTCTCTCACTCACTTTATCTCTCTCTCTTTCTCTCTCTGCGCTCCCTAGCGCATTTGTGTTTAAGGTATTTATTTTTGTTTATGCGATTGTCATTATGTTTACCATGTATAGTAGTGTTTAATAAACGACCATATATTCATTTGTGATGGGTTTTCTGTGCTCACGCTCAAAAGCTTGATCACTTAAACTGTGTTTCGATCTATGCTACCTTAGCTCTAAATCCTGTTTGGTAAAGTCACTTTACTTATGGCCATGAGATAATGTAAAATGTATAATATCATTGATGCATTTGCTGGACGAGTGATTAAAGTATTGTTATACTATATATTATGGAAATGAGTCCCCGCCTCCATTCAATCACGTACGGTTGGACCATTGATTATAGACTTGTTGGAGACTTAAACATAGCAAACCTCACCCGTTAGGTGCCAAAATACAGGCAGCACATTACATGCCCAACCAGAGATATCAACATACTGGATCACTGTTACACCACAATATGGGACGCATACGACTCTGTTCCCAGAGCAGCTTTGGGTCTCTCAGATCATTGCCTGGTTCATCTTCTCCCAAACCTACAGACAGAAGCTTAAATCTGCCAACCTGTAGCAACGACGGCAAAGATATGCGGAAATAGAACGGGCCCTAAAAGCCTGTGGATGAGATGACTGACACTGTGACTTCCAGAGCACATTTGTATTCCCAACAGGACTCAATTAAAACACTACAATGACAAACAATGGTTTACAATGAAATTGAGACAGCTTCATCAGGCTAAAGAAGATACTTAAGGAAGCGAGGACAAAATCTTTTATAAACAGGCCAAAAACATGCTGAAAAAAAGAAGATAAGAGCAGCTAAGAGAAGCTATTCTGAAAAGCTGAAGAAGCTGTTTTCAGCCAACAACCTTGTAGCAGTGTGGAAAGGCCTGATAGACATTTCCAACTACAGTACAAGCCATCATTCCCTCAGTGTGTGGATAACAATGACTGGCTGACGATCTGAATTACGCGAGGGTTTTACTTTTGATAAAAGCAGGGAAGTAGTTAGGCTTACAGAGAAGATCTTAGAATTAGAGTCTTTCATTCAATCTTTATTTGAAAATAGTAATAGTGTTAGGACCGTAGAAAACACTTTGGATGCGAGCAATGTTAGCCCACAGCTAGGTTCTGGTTGAAAATCCCCTGCAGCTGGGATACTTTGTGACTGTGAGACGGCATAGTCGCAAGACAAAACATCACTCAACCGTTCCAATCAAAGTCTCGAACAGGTTTGCCACGATCAGTGACCCACCGACTGAGAAGCCTGCTGAAAGTGCCCTAGTGATCGGTGATTCTATTGTCCGGAACATTAACATTGAGGCAACAGCCACCATAGTCAAATGTTTACCGTGAGCCAGAGCGCCTGACATCAAGTCAAATTTAAATGTGCTGGCTAAGGGTAATCATAAATTCAGTAAGATTGTTATACACGTCGGCACAAATGATGTTAGACTCCGTCAATCGGAGATCACTAAAGATAATATTAAAGAGGTGTGTGGGCTCGCAAGCATGATGTCAGACACTGTAATATTCTCTGGCCCCCTCACTGTTTACCGTGGTGATGAGATTTATAGCAGATTATCATCACTAAATGGCTGGTTGTCTTGAGTGGTGCCTGCAAAATAATATAGATTTTATAAATAACTGGAAGAGTTTTGAGGGCAGACCTGACCTGACTTAATAATGCTAAAGGCTTACTACCTGGGGCCCAGGTCAGGAAGGAGACAGAATGGCTTAACCAACTGTCTGTTTGCCGTCTCACGTTACAGAATACACAAAATATACAACATGTAATAATCCCTTCTCACAAACAACATAAAATAGAGACAATGTCTGTCCCACGGATTAGCAAACATATGATAATGCGTAAACCTCTTGAAAGTAATTTAATAAACGTTAAACAAATCATACATGAACAAAATACAGATAATCAACTGTTACGACTCGGATTGCTTAATATTAGATCTCTCTCAAATAAAGCACTTTTTGTTAACGATATGATAATCGATCATAAAATAGACATGCTCTGTGTGACAGAAACATGGCTAAAGCCAGATGATTATATTACTCTAAATGAATACATTCCCCAAGATTATTACTATAAACACGAGCCTCGTCTAAAAGGTAGAGGGGGAGGTGTCACTGCACTTCACAATAATTCTTTTAGCATCTCTCAGAAGTCAAATTTTAAATACAATTCTTTTGAAGTCATGGTACTTCACGTGTCAACAAGTTTTGTACCAAGGACAAAACATTTTTAAAATGTATTCAAGCTATTGTATAAAGGCCTCCAGGGCACCACAGAGATTTTATTAAATAATTTTGTGGGTTCTGATAGATCTGGATAGAAACATACACTTGTTTCTGTTTTTTTCATTTTATTATTCTATTTAATTTATCCCATTTATTACAATATTCATCATATGTATTCATTCCTTTATTTTATTATTCACTTCTATTCATATTTTTTGCTCCTTACTTTCCTGTTGTTTAACCTCATTGGAGTTGTATTGTGTCTTATGCTGATATGAGTATCCGTTGGTCTCCATCTCAAGGTTCATAATAATGTCATGAGACAATGTTTTGATACTGTAATCTTGAATGGTTAAAAACACATATTGAAACTGTTTCTAGTCAGACGAAGTTTGGCAGAGCTTGACTGAGCCTCAACGCGCAACTGAGATTATTCAATAAATCATTTGTCTGTCTATTTAACATCACTTCGTCTCCTGCCTGCTGTTCTTCCCTTCAGCTCTATATCTCCCTGTTGTTTGGGTTAAAGGATTGACTCACAACGTTGATATGTTCAGGTGTAATTTGTTCCTGACGGAGAGAGATCTAGTCAAACTGGACTCAAAGTTTAGATCTATAAGATCTACAAGCCATATCTCATAGTTGGATCTATCATATGGCATAGTCGGCAGGATGGAATGACAGCTGAACAACCGGACTTGGGACGGACGAGAGGTACGAAGGGAATCCCTGCAGGTCTTCTCATCGTGCTGCTGCAACTGGGGCGCGCCTACAGCAGTGTTAGTTGGTTGTTTGTCATCTCCATCTAAAGAATCAAAAGTAAATCGGTAACGTGGTTTAACACTGTGTGTGTTAGGGGATTGATTCTAATTGTTCATTATGGGTATGGCAATGTCAGGAAACAAAACTAAAGACGAAAAGATGTAAGGGTGATGCAGAGATTAGACTACACGAAATAGTTGGGGAATTGTCAGATAAATTATCTGAATGTTTTGACACTAAACAAACAGAGGCAGAAATAGTTGAAACATTTAAGATCAAAGCTCAGAAAGGTGGCATTTGGGAGCATAATGACATCAGGACAGTATGGAAAAAAATTGAGAGAATGAGGAAAAGAGATTCAAGGCAGGTTCCTTGGACTCTTGTTACCTTGTCTAAATGCAGGAAATGGGAAATGAAAATAGACCAAGATAACCATAACATTTACATTTAGTCATTTAGCACAGGGGTTCCCAGACTTTTCAGACCACAACCCCCAATATTAGACTGCTGACGACCCGCGACCCCCCCTCCTCCCCCTCCTTTTTCCTCTTTGTGTTTTCCTCCGACAGCTTGTAAGGATTTGCGATTTGGTTACATACTGACAGAGCTAAAACAAAAAGGAACACAATCTCTAAGCCAGGCTATTTTATTAACAAATTATGGACAAAAACAAATACATCCCATAACTGTGAAATGCTTAAAGACAGAATACGAACAAGCTGCCTGTAACACGCATACAACAATAACTTTGTGTTCAGAAAAAACCCCTAATGTGATGGATGGGCGCTGTGCGCGGAGCAAAGCAGATCGCCACCCGCAGATCATATTCCACGTTAAGCCGTGAACTGTGTTTATTCTTAATGTAAATCAGCGCGGAGAATGTCTTTTCGCATAAATACGTTGAGCCAAATTGCATGAGTACATCCAATGCGGCTTTCGACAACTGTGGATATTCCAGCGCAACAAAAACCCAGAACTCATCCAGCGTCTTGCTGTCAAATGCCGTCCTCAGGATTCGATCGGATGAAAGTTCTATCAGCGCATCTTCCATATCTGACGCCAGATTATTTGCCGTGGTTACATTAAATGGTGACCTTATCCAGTCATATTGGTCGGGAAGTTTTATTTCCAGTTTATTTTAATTATCCTAAATTTATACTCGCATCATTACTACCTTTTTTAACATATACAATTTTTTTTTTAAATTAAGTTTCTGTAAATCATCTCGCGACCACCCGCCCTCCAATACCGACCCCCACTTTGGGAACCACTGATTTCGCAGACGCTTTTATCCAAAGCGACTTACAGGTGGGGTAGGCAATAGAAGCAATTGGGACAGCATAAGTACAACAAAAGCATAAGTGCAATCAAAAAAAAGAGGGCTGGTCTCATATAACCCAACACAGTATACAGAACCATTCATTCATTCATTTTTTTTTCAGAAGAAAATAGAGTTAGAACAGATCAGTCAGATGTTGACGGAAGAGCTGTGTTTTCAGACGTTTCTTAAAGATGGCTACAGAATCTGCAGATCTTGTAGCAGCAGGCAGATCATTCCACATAGGTGGAACAGATCCGGAGAAGGTGCGCGAGAGAGATTTTTTACCTTTTTGGGTTGGCACCACAAGACGCTGTTCGTTTGCAGAGCGTAGGGATCTGGCGGGTACATATGTCTGCAGTAGCGAGTTAAGATAAGGTGGTGCCGAACCAGTGGTGGTCTTGTAGGCCAGGAGCAGAGTCTTAAATTTGATGCGAGCGACTATAGGGAGCCAATGTAGCTTAATGAATAGAGGAGTGACGTGTGCTCTCTTCGGTTCATTAAAGATAACTCTTGCCGCAGCATTCTGGATCATCTGTAGAGGTTTGGTTGTGCAAGCTGGAAGTCCACCCAGTAGCACATTGCAGTAGTCCAGTCTAGACAGGACCAGAGCCTGTGCTAGGACTTGCATAGCATGCTCCGATAGGAAGGGTCTAACTTTCCTAATATTGTAGCGGATGAATCTACAGGTGGCGCAGAGAATTGATTGCTGATGGCGGTCGTTTTATTTACAAAGAACGACGCAAAATCGTCAGCTGTTAAGTCCGATGGAGGTGAGGGGGTAGGTGGGCAAAGAAGAGCAGAAAAGGTTTTAAAGAGAGTACGAGGGTCAGGAGAGTTATTGATTTTAGCGTGGTAGTACTGGGTTTTCGCAGAGAACGAAGAAGAGAGAATAGACTGATAGAGAGAGAGGTCGGTAGGTTCTTTGGATTTGCGCCACTTTCTCTCAGCAGACCTGAGAGAGGCGCGATGTTCACAGAGAACATCAGATAACCAGGGGGCAGAAGGAGATGCACGAGATGGCCTAGATCTGAGAGGGCATAAGATGTCTAAGCAGGAGGTTAGTGGAGCAAAGGGTGTGGGTGGCGGAGTTAGCATCAAGGAGAGAGAAGTGTTTAGGGGGTGGGAGAGTGGCAGAGACTGCAGAGGATAAGCGGGAGGGAGAGAGTGATCGTAGGTTGCGTCGGAATGTGACCAGTGGGGAAGCATGTGTAGTGTCTGGAGAAGTTAAGTCGAGATCAAGAGTGATGAGGAAATGATCTGACTTGTGCAGCGGGGTGACCAGGGATTGATGGGTTAAACAATGGCGTGTGTAGATAAGATCAAGTTGATTACCAGATTTATGAGTCGCTGAAGTTGGGACTCGCTTGAGGTCAAACGACGCAGTCAGGTTGTTGAAGTCAGCAGCCTGTGGTTTTTCCAGGTGGATGTTGAAGTCTCCAAGGACCACCAGAGGGGTACCGTCCTCGGGGAAAGATGACAGAAGCGCATCCAACTTCTCCAAGAAAAGTCCAAGGTGCCGTGGTGGACGATAGATAACTACAACATGTGTTTTAACAGGGTGGATGACAGTAACAGCATGAGATTCAAAGGCGGTGTTGTTGCAAGAGGGTGCCAGCTGTTGGAATTTCCAGTCATTAGGAATAAGTAGTCCGGTTCCTCCACCCCTCCCTGATATGCGTGGGCTGTGGGAGAAAGTGTAATTATTGGAGAGGGCAGCCGGTGTGGCAGTGTCCACCGGTTTGATCCAGGTTTCGGTAAGTGCTAAAAGAGAAAGACCAGAATGTTTGGCAAAAGCTGTGATGAAATCTGCCTTGTTTACAGCAGGTTGGCAGTTCCATAAACCAATAGGAAAGGTAATGGAGGTAGTTTTGGATGCTGAAAGAGTGCGTAGATTTGTAGCATTAGCCATGCGTGGCCTTCTGCGTGTTACCGGTGATTTACGAGTTGTAATGACAGTGGGGATTTGAAAACACATAGTGAAAAATGAAGGATTTTACAAGACAAATATAGAAAAGAGAATAAAGAGAATAATAAGGTGCAATAGTATAAGCGCAAAACAGTAATACTCAAGTGCCTTGTCGGTGTCCTTGATCGGTGGAGTCGCACAGGTAGAGTCGATGGTCTTTACTCTCTTCGGTCTTTACTCTCTTTGGTCTTTACTCTCTTCGGTCTTTACTCTCTTCGGCCTTTACTCTCTTCGGCCTTTACTCTCTTCGGCCTTTACTCTCTTCGGCCTGTACTCTCTTCGGCCTTTACTCTCTTCGGCCTTTACTCTCTTCGGTCTTTACTCTCTTCGGTCTTTACTCTCTTCGGTCTTTACATTCTTCGGTCTTTACATTCTTCGGTCTTTACTCTCTTCGGTCTGTACTCTCTTCGGTCTTCACTCTCTTCGGTCTTCACTCTCTTCGGTCTTCACTCTCTTCGGTCTTCACGCGATGAGGGCTGCACGCGACCGCTGCACTCGGTGGTTAGTCTTATTTATATACCTGTTTAGTCTAGCAATTGAATTCAGCAGGACACGCCTTCCACTTTCTCCCAATATCACGCGAAAACAAACGCAACTATTAACACGTGACTCAGCGTGACTCAGCGGACGCACACAATGGGAACGAAACTGCGTTAGACTCAATTAGACGCACACACACTATTAATCGATTACACTTACGACTTTCAGATGATTCTCAAACTGCAACAAACTACTTCTCCCATAACAGGGAGAATGTTATGGAAAGCAAACTGAGGGGATTACAAGATAGGTGTGATGATTTAAAATCCCAGTTGGAAAACTGTAACGAAGAGAAGGAAGTTATGACTGTAGAAATAACAACTCTACAGGACAGGTGTAAGGAGTTCGAAGATCAGTTTGAACAGAGTAAAAAGGAGAAAGAGAAGCAAAAACCTCCTTCTGTAAGAGAACGGAAAATCCTTAAATCCTGTGATACTGATTATGACACAGACACTGATTCTGATGAATTTCAGGGATTCAAAGGCAAGACTCAGACACTTGAGGGTTGATGTTAAAAGCGGCCAAAAGAAAACTGAAGTTTATATTCAGAAAAAAAAGGACGGAAACGTGTTAATGCTCATTACAACTATGTGCCTGCAAACGCCAAAGACGTGTTTAAATGGTCAAAGGAGGTTGGGGATGTGAGAAAAGATCTGTCAGCCGCAGATATAAGGAATGTGAAGAAAGCTCTTGGTGATGTTTTGAATGATGAGGGCATGGCAAACCCTACATCAGAGATAGAATGATGGAAAAGGCTTAAGATTTGGTGCAGAAAAGCACAACAGCAAAAGGTTGACTGGGATGAGATTAGCAGAGGGAAACGAAAAGCTTATGAAAATGTTGAGGATCTTGCTGAGGCTGATGTGCATTTGATGTCGGATTCACTTTTAATGTACCGCATGACTGTAACACGATTCAAGATATGGAAGGAAGGAGACGGGAACCGGCAGACATTTAAAATAAAGATTTAATATAAATAATAACAGCCGGCGGCCCCTCACGGCCGACTGCCGGAGAACAAAACATAAATACAAAACACAAGAACATAATTATAAACTTAACATGTGTCCGGGCCCGGTCCTCTCTCTTCGACGAGCCCGGTGTGCGCACAGCTGGCGCCCATTCACAATTACTCACCGGTCTCGAACCACGGTCTCGCCCTGCCGACTCCGCTACAATGACTTTGAAAGGGGCTATACAAAAGGCTCAAAACAGGTTCAGGAAGCTTGGAAAATGCCCCAAGAGGGGGGGGGCATAGTGTTGTGCCAGGGCAAATGGTCTATGTCAAGAAGCTGCAACATTCAGGCTTAGAACCAAGATGGGATGGTCCTTTTGTAGTCTTACTGGTTACACCTTCTGCAGTGAAATTATTAGGCAAGACTAAATGGACAAACATTAGTCACTGTTAATTAGCTTTAGCTCATACTCCCAAAAATCAAAATGAGGCTGGCGATTCACTGTAGGATGGAGTCGTGAGAAGAACCTTGTCTTTTATTGACTTGGGGGCCACCCTCACGATGAACATAGGGGGAGGGTGATGGGTTATTAGTTTACACCAAACTACAGCTTAGTCATCCGGTTTCTGCTTGATTTTTGCAAGGGAGTCAAAATAGTTAAAATAAGGTCAACGCTTCAACACCGTTTGCTGACATAAATGTGTTTCCTCGAATGTGGATCTCCTCTGTCTCCTTTCTCTCTTCTTTATGTTTTTACAGATTGTCAGCAGCCTTCAAGCAGTTTGCAGAGAGATTAAGGCCTTATCATACAGAGAACACTCTGTGGCGTCAACCACCTGCAGACTGAATAAGTGGGGCGTCACTCTATTTTTCAACCTCGAGATCAGTACACAGAGAGACCACGTTATCAAGAGTTGGTGAACTCTGGTTATGTGTCTGCATTTCAAGAACAAAGCCAATTTGAACTACACAGACCACTGTTAGCAATGTGAGACTGCTGTCATATGACAATGCTGTATTGGCTGTAGGTTTTACTTCAACTCAAGCTGACCAATGGGAACAACATCCTGAAATAAGACCAAGTTGGACACTCAATATTTGTTTTGGCCTTCAATTAATCCAGATACAGGGATTTTGACATTTAAATCACATAACTGTCATACACAATTTAAAGCAGAATCTAGATCAAAGCCAGGTAAATGGATGATTTTTAATTATCACACTGAAGGATATAAACCCAATTTAAAATGGCAGGGATTTTGTTCTTTGTGTTGGTTTTCCTACCAAGTATTAGTCCAAATTCGGTCTATTATCCAGAGCTAGAAGTTCAGAATGAAGTCAATTCAGCAATGACTTTGGCTAACGTCTATGCCAGAACTATAAATGCATCTGAATGCTGGGTATGTCAATATTTTCCACAAGCTGCTACTTCATGGCAATTGCAAGCATATCCATTACTATTACCTGATCTGATCTCTATTGCTAAACAAGATGACATGAGCGAAATAGGTGAGATTTTGGCTAATTTAGTACAAAAAACACCTATTCCTAAATCCATGTGTTGTGCTCAAATTGGAGACCCGAAAACCTCAACTCAACTCAACTTTATTTATATAGCGCTTTTTACAATTTTCATTGTTACAAAGCAGCTGTACATGAGACACATTGAATACAAGTATGAATTCTAAAGCAGCCCCCCCGGCCAGGCAGATAGTGCAAAATAATATGCAAACGGTGGTGAGGAACCCAAAACTCCCATCGAGAAAAAAAACCTCAGGGGAACCCAGGCCCAACCAGGGGATTCCAGTTCCCCTCTGGCAAAAGCTGCTGCCTCTGCACAAGCTCAACAGTGCTTGCATAACAAGGCTTAATAAAAATATAAAAATTAAGGATTTAAGATTATCATTAACAATCTAATAGCATCTGAAATGTTGTAGGAAAAACAAAGTTGTCGCGTCCTTTATCCAGCTCTATCATCTCAGCTCTTGTCAGGTCACCACTTCCCATTCTCAGCTCTGCCATCAGGTCTGGGCATGAACTGCATCCTGCGGTAACCTTGGAACAAAGAGACAAGACTGGCTGAGAGTAGAGTACTGTTCTGCACTCTTTGATGCAGCAAGTACATCATTTGTTGTTGGATGTGTTCCTGGTTCCGGTTGATCTAAATAATGCAGCCTAAATCCTCTGAGGATTAATATTATGGAGGTGTAGTGTATGCAAGATTAAAAAAATTAGTCTTTAGTCTAGATTTAAACTGACAGAGTGTGTCTGCCTCCCGGACCGTGCAGGGAAGAATATTCCAAAGTTTAGGCGCTAGATAAGAAAAGGATCTACCACCTGCACTTGATTTTGAAATTCTAGGTATTACCAACTGACAGGACGCCTGAGAGCGTAATGTACGCAGAGGTCTGTAATACAATAGAAGTTCATTCAAATACTGCGGCGCTAGACCATGTAGGGCTTTATAGGTAATAAGCAAGATCTTAAAGTTAATGCGATGCTTTATAGGTAACCAGTGCAAGGTTGACAGAACCGGGGTTATATGCTCATACTTTTTTGTACGTGTAAGAACTCGAGCTGCCGCGTTTTGAACCAGTTGCAGTTTTTGTAATAGGCCCGCAGGGCAACCACCTAGAAGTGCATTACAGTAATCTAGTCTTGATGTCATGAATGCATGAATTAATTTCTCTGCATCTGACAGTGACAGCATATGACGTAATTTAGTTATATTCTTAAAATGGAAAAATGCAATTTTACATGTGTTGGCGACATGGCTTTCAAATGACAGAGTACTATCGAATACAACGCCAAGATTCTTAGCTGATGACGAGGATTTTATGGAGCATCCGTCAATCGTTAAGCAGTATTCTTGGTTGTTACGCATAGCAGTTTTCGGTCCAGTAAGTAACACTTCTGTTTTGTCCGAGTTTAGTAGTAAAAAATTGTTACTCATCCACATTTTTAAGTCAACTATGCAATCCTTTATTCGATGAAACTGCTGGGTTTCGTTAGGCTTCGAGGAAATATAAAGTTGAGTATCATCAGCATAACAGTGAAAGCTAATTCCGTGTCGCTTTATTATATCTCCTAGAGGTAGCATGTATAATGCGAAGAGCAGAGGCCCCAAGACTGAGCCCTGTGGTACACCGTACTGGACTTGTGATTTGTGGGACGCCTCATTGTTTATTGCTACAAATTGAAAACGGTCGGATAAATAAGACTTAAACCATTTCAATGCTATTCCGTTAATGCCGACGTAATTTTCGAGTCTTTGTAGAAGTATGCTGTGGTCAATGGTGTCAAATGCAGCACTGAGGTCTAGCAGCACCAATAACGAAATACAGCCACGGTCAGACGCTAAAAGCAGATCATTTGTAACTCTTATCAAAGCAGTCTCTGTACTGTGACATGCTCGAAATCCAGACTGGAATTCATCATTAATGTCATTCCTTTGGAGGAAGGAGCATAATTGAGTTGAAACTACTTTTTCCAGAACTTTAGATATAAAAGGTAAATTCGATATAGGCCTGTAATTCCCTAGTTCTTTAGGGTCGAGTTTGGTTTTTTTTTAAAAGAGGCCTTATAACAGCCACCTTAAATGCTTTAGGCACATGTCCTAATGTCAGAGATGAGTTAATAATACTGAGAAGAGGATCTATAATTTCTGGGAGCATTTCTTTCAGTAGTTTTGTAGGTATAGGGTCTAGCATGCATGTTGTTGATTTGGATGATCTAATGATTTTAGACAGTTCATCGTGATCTACTGTAGAAAATAATTGCAATTTCTCCTTAGGGGTGCTGTAGTTAGTTTGTTCAGCGAATTTCACTACAGGTTGCATTGTTATAATTTTTTCTCTTATATCTTGGATTTTACTCGTGAAGTAGTTCATAAATTCATCACTGTTATGCTGATAATCAGAATCTGACGTCGATGACGACTTATTTCTTGTTAATTTAGCCACTAGGGCACTTTCAGCAGGTTTCTCAGTCGGTGCGTCACTGAGTGGGGCAAACCTGTTCGAGACTCGGAACGGTTGAGTGATGTTTTGTCCTGCGACTATGCCGTCTCACCGTCACAAAGTTTCCCAGCTGCAGGGGATTTTCAACCGGAACCGAGCTGTGTGCGCTAACATTGCTCGCATCCGAAGTGTTTTCTACAGTCCTAACACTCTTACTATCCTCAAATAAAGATTGGATGCGAGACTCTAATTCTAAGATCTTCTCCGTCAGCCTAACTACTTCCCTGCATTTATCACATGTAAAACCCTCACCGCTGACAGAGAAGGCTAAGCTAAACATATGACATGAGGTGCAAGTAACAACAATAGGAATAGAAGCCATAACTCACTGGGTATGAAGTGCAATCCTAACTTACCAAGGTTGCTTGATGAGTCTTAGTATATACGCTTAAAAAGAGAAACAGTTAGCACACAAGACAAATAGGGGGAGATGATATTCCACAATGTAAACAGAAGGCAAGCTAACACGCTAATATGCTAGCGGTGTTACGCTTCAATTAATATAGATTTACAAAATAAAGTTATAAATAAGTCGGCAACGACAATGATAGGTAATTATAGTAAAATACACTAATATAAAGACCAGGAACAAATGTGAGGTGAAGCAAGTGTCAGAGGATACAAACTCGCCGCCGGCAGCGAAAACCTCTGACAAATCAAAAACTTTATCGGCTCATTTGTTGCAAATGTATGATTATTTAATTTTGAAACATCAAGATGATGTTAAGAATATATGGCCAAAAGTGTTATATTTGGAAGAGGTAGAAATACAGCCACTACAGGGGGCCTCAATGGGTGCACGTATACTATAGTTTTTGGAAATTCCAATTGTTCCAAATCATAAGGTAAAGCTGGTGCTAAATGCACAGTTGTTAGACCATTAACAATTTTAAATTCTCACAGATGTTTCTTTAGGATGGTCGATTTTCCTTGGAATACTCACCTAGAGGTTACAAGCACTTTGTGCTACTACATAGGTTGCTCTTATCCACATTACAACTCTTGGCATTTGCCTAAATATGATAATACTGGCTCCAATACCCAATTCGCACTCAATGTAAAATCTGAGGGCATTTCCTTCTGGTGTTTTGAAAGGAATGCAGGGAGTCAGTCTGACCCAAACCTGACTTTTCAGGTTTCTAAATGTAATATGACATTTATCACAAATTCAACACTCATTGCTCCTAATGGCACACACTTTGTTTGTGGTTACAAAGCCTATCTGTTCCTTCCTAAGGGATGGAGAGGAAGGTGTTATTTGGCTTATGTTTTACCAGCAGTTCGAGTGGTGTCAGAAGATTATGTTAGACATCATTTAATCCTGACACGTACTAGGCGTTCCCTTTCCAAGGCTGAAAAGTGGTTAGGGCGATTTGTACCATTCCTTGGAGTGACTGATCTACAAACTGAAGTGCAGGCATTACAGGAAGCTTTTGAGGAAACAGCAACCAGTACTCTTCAGTCTATCGCCAACATCTCTGTTGAAATGTATGCAATGAGAAAAGTTGTTCTACAAAATTGAATGGCTTTAGATATAATGTTAGCCTCTCAGGGAGGAGCCTGTAAATATTTGGTACTGAGTGTTGTTCTTACATTCCAGACAATTCTGAGGAAGTTATTTGTTTTGTCAAAAGTACAATGCTGGTCAGACGACAGCACATTGAGACTAGACACACCCCCTTTTCTCATGCTAGTATGCGGTATGGAAGAGAAAATGACCTGTCCATTTAAAGGGCACGGAGAAGGGAAAAGTATGGCCTGATCAACCAAACTTGTTGTTGTTGTTGGTTCGTCATGATTATGAGAGGTTGCTTGCTTTTAATCATTAAGATTTATAATCATACACAATCTAATTATTTCATATTTGATTAAGAGGGGGGAATGATAGATCTGGATAGAAACATACACTTGTTTCTTGTTTATTTCATTTTATTATTCTATTTCATTTATCCCATTTATTACAATCTTCATCATATATATTCATTCCTTTATTTTATTAATCACTTCTATTCATATTATTTGCTCCTTACTTTCCTGTTGTTCAACCTCATTGGAGTTGTATTGTGTCTTATGCTGATATGAGTATCCGTTGGTCTCCATCTCAAGGTTCATAATAATGTCATGAGACAATGTTTTGATACTGTAATCTTGAATGGTTAAAAACACATATTGAAACCGTTTCTAGTCAGACGAAGTTTGGCAGAGCTTGACTGAGCATCAACGCACAACTGAGATTATTCAATAAATCATTTGTCTGTCTATTTAACATCACTTCGTCTCCTGCCTGCTGTTCTTCCCTTCAGCTCTATATCTCCCTGTTGTTTGGGTTAAAGGATTGACTCACCATGGAGTTGATATCTCCAGGTGTAATTTGTTCCTGACGGAGAGAGATCTAGTGAAACTGGACTCAAAGTTTAGACCTATAAAATCTACAAGCCATATCTCATAGTTGGATCTATCAGTTCTTATCAGAACTAGTACTGGCCGCAGATAGAGTCCTTGTCGTTGGTGACTTTAACATCCATGTAGATAATGATACAGATGCCTTGGGAATGGCTTTCAAAGACTCTTAACTCCATGCGCGTTAGTCAACATGTGTCAGGACCCAATCGCCTTCGTAATCATACTTTAGATTTAATCATATATTACGGTATACATGTAGACGATGTTCAAATCCTTCAGCAGAGTGAAGACATTTCGGATCATTATCTGATATTATGTTTGCTTCACAGGCCTACGGCTGCATATAAAACTCCTTGTTACAAATATGGTAGAACGATTACTACCAAAGATGCTTTTCTCGATAATCTGCCTGAATTGTCTCAATTCTCTAGAATGAGTAAAAACGTTGATGATCTTGACATTAATTTTAACTCCACCTTCTCGGAAACATTAGAAACAGTTGCTCCTCTGCATTTAAAGAAGATTAAAAATGGCAGCCCAACACCGTGGTATAATGAACACACTCAGGCTATAAAGAAAGCGACCCGGAAAATGGAGCAGACTTTAAGAAAACTAATTTAGAGGTTTTTCGTATATCATAGAAGGATAGTACTCGAAAATACAGGAATGCCATAAAAACGTCTAGATCCGCCTACTTTTCATCACTAATAGAAGAAAACCATCACAACCCTAGGTTTTTATTTAATACAGTGGCTAAATGAACAAAAAAATAAGTCGTCAGCGACATCAGATTCTGATTATCAGCATAACAGTGATGAATTTACTAGTAAAATCCAAGATATTAGAGAAAAAAATTATAACAATGCAACCAGAAGTGAAACCCGCTGAACAAACTAACTACAGCACCCCTAAGGAGAAATTGCAATTATTTTCTACAGTAGATCACGATAAACTTTCTAAAATCATTAGATCATCCAAATCAACAACATGCGTGCTAGACCCTATACCTACAAAACTACTGAAAGAAATGCTCCCGGAAATTATAGATCCTCTTCTTAGTATTATTATCCAGACCTGTTTGCTGAGAGAGCGTGGCTTGAGACAGAGCTCCGTCAAACTTTTTCTAAATATATCGTTTATTCCTGTTATTTCTTAATATTTATGTTCTAAATTGATAACTCACAGAGGGTTAAACCTATCCTTAATTGTATCACATACCAAATATCGTCATATAACGCACAGATAAATTTGTTTTGTACGACCGTTCGCCATTAGCACTCCGGCTGTTAGCATTCCCAGCCTTTAGTCTCTGAATATTGCCTCTACTGCTTAACTCACTGTTCTCATTATGACACCACTAATGGCTAATGATTCAGATATGTGTTTAACGTTACCTTTGAGTGCAGATGATGAATCTTTCTTCGCACTTCAGTCAGAACTGGAAGTATTGGAGAAGCAGATCCACGACCTACTCGAGAGGCAAACACGTCTGCGAGAACGAAAAATGGCGCTGGAAACATCCCGGGCTGAAGCGCGCAATGCTGCGGTAAGTGCTCGACGTGATTGTAATACTCCTATCACTTCTACTCTGTGTGTTTCTATGCACAGATCCCAGGCTTCAAGAGCACGACGAGCCGAAATGAACTTCACTCCTGCACCTGCACACACACGGCGAGAGGCGAAATCCAGGACCGGAGCGATGAACTCTCCCCCACCGCCGCCACCGGTCTTCAAGATTTCTACGAGAAATCGCTATGTTGCCCTCTGCGAGACGAAATCCAACGCTGTGGTCATCGGAGACTCAATCGTCCGGAACGTACGCGCCTCCTTCAATGAAGGTAAGGTGCGTACTCACTGTTTTCCTGGCGCCCGTGTTCTCGATGTCTCTGCGCAGGTAACTGCGATTCTGAAGGAGGATGCAAGTGTGGGAGCCGTAGTTCTGCACGCGGGGGTCAATGATGTGAGAATGCGGCTGTCAGAGATCCTGTAGAGGCATTTCAGGAGTCTGGTCGACACTGTTCGCAACGCATCGCCCACGGCCAGGATCCTCGTATCAGGGCCGCTTCCTGCTTACCGACAAGGGAACGAAAAGTTCAGTAGACTATTTACGCGTAATAATTGGTTAAAGTCATGGTGTATTGAACAGAAGCTGCTCTTTGTAAATAATTTTGATCTGTTCTGGGAGCGACCAAGGCTCTTCCGCCCCGACGGGCTGCACCCCAGCAGCATTGGAGCGGAAATTCTGTCTGACAACATCTCAAAGACGCTACGCACCATTTGACCAGTACGTACAAATTTTAACCATAGTCTGTGTTCTTCTCACCCAACTGTTAAGAATGTTACTGTTAAGAATGTAACTGCTTTCAAATGCATAGAGACTGTGTCTGTCCCCCGAAAAATACAAGCAAATAATAATTTAATTAAAAGTCTGAGAAAAAATCGTATCATGATTAAACCAAAAGACAATATATTTAATGAGCAAAACCAACGCCTAAATTTTGGGCTACTTAATATTAGATCACTAAATCCAAAGGCAGTTATTGTAAATGAAATGATCACAGACAACAGTTTTGATATACTTTATCTCACTGAAACCTGGCTTAAGCCAAATGATTACTTCGGTCTAAATGAGTCTACTCCACCAAGCAACGGTTATATTCATGAGCCACGTCCAGTTGGTCGAGGTGGTGGGGTCGCAACAATCTTTAGAGACTTTCTTACCGTTACTCGGAGAACAATGCATACATTTAAATCATTTGAAATGCTTGCGTTGAACATAACAGTTCCAAACAAAAGTAAAAAATCATTGGTCTCTCTTACATTGGTTACTGTGTATAGACCCCTGGGCATTACACTAATATTCTGTTAGAGTTCGCAGACTTCTTATCGGATCTATTGGTTTATGTTGATAAAGTACTGATTGTTGGAGATTTTAATATCCACGTAGATATTGCTAACGATCCATTAGCTGTGGCATTTAAAGAGCTACTAGACTCTTGTGGTGTAACACAATACATCAATAGTCCTACTCATCGCCTTAACCATACCCTAGACTTGATTATATCTCACGGAGCCGATCTAACCAATATCGATATTAAACCACAAAGCGACAATGTTTCCGATCACCATCTTACAACATGTACACTGCGCACTGCAGAAATCAGTTGTATATCTCGTTATCGACAAGGTAGAACAATCACCTCAACTACTAAAGATAGTTTCGTAAAGAACTTGCCAGATCTGACTCCTCTAATAACCTTTCGAACTAATATAGAATCGCTCGATGACATGACCAGCAACATGGGCACCATTTTCTCTAATGCATTAGAAGCGGTCGCACCTATGAAGTCAAAAAGGATAAATGAAAAGATCACAGCACCATGGTATAATAACACCACTCGCGCCCTAAAAAGAGAAACGCATAAACTGGAGCGAAAATGGAAACAAACCCAATTAGAGGTCTTTAAAATTGCATAACTATGCACTTAATGCATAGGTAATGAACAGCATCTACGCTAATTATTCTCTTTATTCTCTTTCTGCCTCTACCTCGGGATGCCCATCCCGAGGTAGGAAGAAGTTCCACCATGTCCAGACGACTGACAGATGCCCATCCCCAATTTGAGATTACGCCAGCTACAGCTGCAGACTGACTGACCATCCCAGCTCCATCTAAGGCAATTCCACCACCAGCCAAGAGAAATATGACCATCAGACCATCCCAGCTCAGACCACTACATCCCAAACCAAGAGCAAAGACGGACTATTTGTCTTATTAATGCTGAAGTTACAATATCTGGTATTAAATGCTAAACTTTAATCACATGTCAGCAGTTTGAGTGCAGCTATGACACGTCAGACGGGATCTGGCCCTCCCGGTTGAGCCTGGTTTCTCCCGAGGTTTTTTTCTCCATTAATCAATCATTGGAGTTTGGGTTCCTCGCCACAGCAGGGCAGTGTTGGCCTGCTCACCGGGAGATTGCATTCATTCATTTATTTATTTATTTAGAAATTAGATATTATTTATTAGAATGATCTTGCTCGTTGTATAAACACCATGCACTGTGCTGTGTTCTAACTTATCTGTTTTTCCTGTTTGCCCCTGTAAAGCTGATTTGAAACGATACACATTGTGAAAAGCGCTATATAAATTAACTTGAATTGAATTGAATTATTAACTCATCTCTGACATTAGGACATATGCCTAAAGCATTTAAGGTGGTTGTTATAAGGCCCCTTGTCAAAAAACCCAAACTCGACCCAAGAGAACTAGGGAATTACAGGCTCATATCAAATTTACCTTTTATATCTAAAGTTCTTGAAAAAGTAGTTTCAACTCAGTTATGCTCCTTCCTCCATGGGAATGACATTAATGAAGAATTCCAGTCTGGATTTCGAGCATGTCAAAAAAAACAGAGACTGCTTTGATCAGAGTTACAAATGATCTTCTTTTTGCGTCTGACTGTGGCTGTATTTAGTTATTGGTTGTAGTAGAGTAGGCGGGGCGAGACCGTGGTTCGAGTCCGGTGAGTAATTGTGAATGAGCGCCAGCTGTTCGCACACCGGGCTCGAATTACGTAGGAAAGAGGGAGCATATAAAAGGAACGAGCGACCGGACCATCGAGGAGGGAGGACCGGGCCCCAAGTGTTTGTATATGTATTTATGTTCTTGTGTTTTATATTTATGTTTTGTTTGCCGGCGGTCGTCCTTGAGGGGCCGCCGGCTTTTACTATTTCTGTTATTAAATGTTTAAATGTTTGCCGGTTCCCGCCTCCTTCCTTCCATTTTATGGAGCTTTATTACATTGGTGCCGAAACCCGGGAGGAAGGAGAGACATGCTGTCGGAGAGTCCTCGCCGACGAGGGGCCTCGCGGTGCCGGAGAGTTCGGGCAGCGCGGACGAAGGGTGCACAGTGCGGCCACCGTCAAAGCTTCGGTGGATCGGCGACCTTTGCTGCCGCACCCCTGGGTCGAGGTGGGGTGGCTTTCGTCCAAGCGGGAGCGGGGGAGTTGCCGCCGTCCGCCAGAGGCCGGAGCCTGCGTCCGTCCCCCGAGGGGGAGGAGCAGGAGGCGGGAAGTGCCGAGTGCGGCCACCGCCTGCCAGAGGCCGGAGCCTGCGTCCGTCCACCCGAGGGGGAGGAGCAGGGGACGGGGAACCCGCCCCGACTCCCAGATAAAGGAGGAGCCACCGCCGGCCGCCAGGGGGCGGACGGTCGTGCCGTCCAACGAAGTCCCAGGGCCACCGCAAGGCACCGCGAAAGAGCACTCCGACTGGTTGAAGAACGAGCGGCAGCATGTCATGGAACCGGACTATAATTTTTTTCCCTCTCTCCCCTCTCTCTTTCCGGTCGCTCTGAGGGCTCCCGTCTCCGTTGTCTCGTCTCGTCGCTGCATACCCCCCACCCCACCCCCCGAGGGAGGGGGAGGGAGCTTGCACAGTCGCGGGGGTACTCCCCGGCCTGTGAGGGGTGATGGGGGTATGTAGTAGAGTAGGCGGGGCGAGAACGTGGTTGGAGTCCGGTGAGTAATTGTGAATTAGCGTCAGCTGTGCGCACACCGGGCTCGAATCTCGTAGGAGATAGGGAGCATATAAAAGGAACGAGCGACCGGACCGTCGAAGAGAGAGGACCGGGCCCGAACTTATGTTAAGGTTACATTTATGTTCTTGTGTTTTGTATTTATATTCATGTTTTGTTCGCCGGCGGTCGTCCGTGAGGGGCCGCCGGCTTTTATTATTTCTGTTATTAAATGTTTAAATGTTTGCCGGTTCCCGCCTCCTTCCTTCCATTTTATGGAGATTTATGACATTGGTGCTGCTAGACCTTAGTGCTGCATTTGACACCATTGACCACAGCATACTCCTACACAGACTCGAAAAGTACGTCGGCATTAATGGAATGGCATTGAAATGGTTTAAGTCTTATTTATCTGACCGTTTTCAATTTGTAGCAATAAACAATGAGGTGTCCTGCAAATCGCAAGTCCAGTACGGTGTACCACAGGGGTCAGTCTTAGGGCCTCTGCTCTTCACTTTATACATGCTACCTGTAAGATTATTACTTTTTGTCCCCCTATCTAAGCTTCATTATTCTAAGGTCGAAGAGTCGAGTCGATTGAGCCTTCATAGTTTTCAGGATCCCGGAGACCAAGAAAGACACAGACACGAGTTCAATCAGAGTCCAACGTTTATTGTATAAATGGGTAATATTTATAAGCATAAAACAGGAAGTAACATTCGGTCATGGAAAGTCACCAGACCTCGGATTCATATTATTTTGTCAAGACAGCATATATTTTAGTTCCCTGTTCTCCATCATCTAGAACATTCAGGGACATGGTGGCCGGATTCATGTCATCCAGTCCGGTTCAGACATCTCTCTTGGGTATTGCTCATCATGAGACAGAACAGATGTGTTAAAACAAAGCATATAAACATTTCAGGTTATGTAAGGGACACAGCCGAAATCCACATTCTCACAGAGAATAATAAAGCGACGAGATATAATAAAGCGACACGGAATTAGCTTTCACTGATATGTTGATGATACTCAACTTTATATTTCCTCGAAGCCTCATGAAACCCAGCAGTTCGATCGTATAAAGGAATGCATAGTCGATTAAAAAAACTGGATGAGTAACAATTTTTTACTACTGAACTCGGACACAACAGAAGTGTTACTTACTGGACTGAAAACCGCCATACGTAACAACCAAGAATACTGCTTAACTATTGACGGATGCTCCATAAAATCCTTGTCGTCAGCTAAGAATCTTGGCGTTGTATTCGATAGTAATCTGTCATTTGAGAGCCATGTCGCCAACAGCTGTAAAATTGCATTTTTCCATTTTAAGAATATATCTAAACTACGTCATATGCTTTCACTGTCAGATGCAGAGAAATTAAGTCATGCATTCATGACATCAAGACTAGATTACTGTGATGCTCTTTTAGGTGGTTGCCCTGCAGGTCTATTAGAAAAAATCCAACTGGTTCAAAACGCGGCAGTTCGAGTTCTTACACGTACAAAAGAGTATGAGCATATAACCCCGGTTCCAACAACCTTGCTCTGGTTACCTATAAAGCATTGCATTAACTTTAAGATCTGGCTTATTACCTGTAAAGCCCTAGATGGTCTAGCGCCGCAGTATTCGAGTGAACTTCTATTGTATTACAGTCCTCCACGTGCATTACGCTCTCAGGCGTCCTGTCAGTTGGACCTAGAATTCAAAATCAAGTGCAGGTGGTAGATCCTTTTCCTAGGAACAGGAACACATCCAACAACAAATGATGTACTTGGTGCATCAAAGAGTGCAGAACAGTACTCTACTCTCAGCCAGTCTTGTCTCTTTGTTCCAAGGTTACCGCAGGATGCAGTTCATTCCCAGACCTGATGGCAGAGCTGAGAATGGGAAGCGGTGACCTGACAAGAGCTGAGATGATAGAGCTGGATAAAGGACGCGGCGACTTGACACGATTTCACTATAAAATTTCAAATGCTATTAGATTGCTTATGATAATCTTAAATCTATTATTGACCTTATTAGTAAGTTTGTTTATTTTTTATTTAGCCTTGTTGTGCAAGCACTGTTGAGCTTTTGGATAGGCAGCAGCTTATGCCAGAGGGGAACTGGAATCCCCTGTTTGGGCCTGAGTTCTCCTGAGTTTTTTTTTCTCGATTGGAGTTTTTGGTTCCTCGCCACCGTTTGCATACTGTTTTGCACTATTTGCCTGGCCGGGGGGGCTGCTTTAGAATTCAGAAGTTCTCCACATCATGGAGATGGTGGTCTAGTGGGTTAAACCACTGAACTGGTAAATCAAAAGGTTGCTGGTTCGATCTCAGCAGCCACCACCAGTGTGTCCTTGAGCAAGACACTTTACTCCATGTTGCTCCAGGGGGATTGTCCCTGTAATAAGTACACTGTAAGTCGCTTTGGATAAAAATTACTAAATATAAATATAAATATATAATATAATTAATATTGCATATAGGAATTTTATATTCCGTTTGATATTTGACCTGTGGTTCTCTCTCCTTTATTAGATTAGATTAGATTCAACTTTATTGTCATTACACATATACAAGTACAGTGTAACAATCTCAAATGTGTGCTTTTACTGTGCGTGTGTGCAAGGGTGTTTGCACCTATGTCAATGTGTGTAAGTATGTATGCATATTGTGTGTGTGGACCATTTGTATGTCTGTCTTTTGTGTTTTCACCTTTTTCTTGTTTTTACAGGTATATGGCCTTAGTTGTTTTACTTATAGTCAATGTGTCTCATGTGTAGCTACTTTGTAACAATGAAAATTGTGAAAAGCGCTATATAAATAGAGTTGAGTTGAGCAGACGGGCTTGACCCTGCCCTTGCTAAAGCACGGAGCATAATGAGCTCCAACATTATTAAAGTTATTGATGAAAAAATTTAGCCCTCTGGCCGAGACCTTTCCACAAGCATGCTATGGAGCTCCAGGCCGCTAGCAAGCAACTAGATGAAGCAGAGGCTACTGGCAGTTGAAGAACAAGGATTGTGGAGCTGGAGAAGCAGGTCTGCGCCCTCAGGGAGAGTCTAGACATGGCTGAGAACTACAGCAGGGAGCTAAACATTCGTGTCGTCGGAGAGGTGGAGGATTCGGAGACTGGGCAGACTGTGGATTTCTTCGAGTCATGGCTACCCCACGTTCTTAAAATGACCACAATGGCCGGCCGCATACAACTGGAGAGAGCCCAGCACAACCTCGCACCGAAACCGGACCAGAACAGGAACAACAGGACACTCATGCTACGATTCCACGCATTTAGAGAGAAGCAGAGGGTAATGGAAGCGGCACGCCGGGCGAGCCAGGACGGTGGCATAATCTACAACGGATCCAGGGTCTCTCTTTCCAGCTACTTCTCTTTGACGGTGATGAAAAAACGCAAGGCATACGACGTGATTAAACAGCGGCTTTGAGAGCGAGGATTGCAGTATGCTCTGCTTTTCCTGGCCTCTCTGCAGGTGATGCACAGAGGATCCAAAAAGAGGTTTTCCACCCCGGAGGAGGCGCGCACTTTCATTGACTCTCTGCCTGTATGATGACTTTGCGGTCAGCTGTAGTTCTCTCACTCAGGCTGGTATGTAATGCTTTTTCTGGACTTTGAACATATAAAAAATTCCTAACCGAGGGGTGCGGCTGCTCATAACATGAATATTACATTTCTACCTTATTTTGTTCACTCCATAAGGGAGGATTTTTCTTGGTGAATTTGAACGGTGTCTGCATGGTGAACAGGCCCTGTTTATTTGGGGGAAGACCTTTAGGTTTTTTTTTTTCTGTTGAGCATTTGTTATGCTTGTTCAATATAGTTCATGTGTTTATCTCAGGACATGGCAGGTGTTTAAGATTTATCTGGGGTATCAGTGTGGCATTTTCTATTCCTGCTTAACGTAGCTGTCCAATGTATCTGACAATATGGGTCGTGGGATGTACAGGATGAGTGTAAGTCAGCTCTGCCTTTTTTATTCTCCCCTCATGGCAAAAAGAGTTTTGTGTCTTGTGTCTGATTTATATAATATTAAGATTTGTTCCTGGAACATTCGTGGCCTCCAGAATCCTGCCAAGAGGATGGCAGTACTGTCATTTTTGAAAAAGGAAAATGTTTCTATTGCATTTCTCCAGGAGACTCATCTGGAGGACAAGGATACTGCTAAATTGCAGAGGGGCTGGGTGGGGCACGTTTTCGCTACTTCATATTCTTCTTTCAGTAGGGGTGTAGCCATTCTAATTAGTAAAAAGCTTGTATTTCGGATTCTTGATTGTGTTAAGGACTCCCAGGGCCGGTATATAATTGTCAAAGGGATACTTGCAAGAAAAGAAGTTAGATTTATGAATCTATACTGTCCCCCACCCTACTCCCCTGATTTTCTCTCCAAGACTCTGGCAGTTTTAATGTAACGGGCATCTGGGGACTCTTTTGTGGGATGAGATTTCAATTGTCACCTTAATCCCTCTCTTGATAAACTTCCATCTGAAATTTCTCCCCCTTCTAAACAAGCGAGGGTGCTTATTAATGTATGTCATGATATTGAATACTACGATGCCTGGAGGCAGCTTCCCCCTACTGATTCAGAGTTCACTTTTTTGTACCGGAGCACAGCTCAATCCTGTCTGACTTGAAGAGGATTTGTTGAATATTCATGCATTGCCTAACTTGAAGAGGAATCGCTGTGTGAATCCCTTTCCAGTGTCTGCTCCATTACTTACCTCAGGCTGTCCGAAGAGGAATTGCTGTGTGAATCCCTTTCCAGTGTCTGCTCAATTACTTACCTCTGGCTGTCCGAAGAGGAACTGCTGTGCGAGTTCCTTACCAGTGCCTGCCCCATTACTTACCCCTGGTTGTCCGAAGAGGAACTGCTGTGTGAACTTCCTATGCAGCCTGACGAAGAAGAGAGTCAGATCAGCCTGTGCTTTTTTATTTTAGGATTTAGCCTATTTTAATTCATTGAAATACAACGGTTTATACTGATTCCCTTGTCTGGTCTCGTGGTGTCTTTGGGTTTCTCCTCAAGGTGGTACGCTCAGTAGGGGTGGTGTGAGACATGGGAGGAGGCCACCCTGGCCTGTGACATTATGATACTTTATAGGGCAACTTATTTAAAAAAAACTGAGTAAAGGTTAAAATTCCACCATTAGATACAAACATGTTACCTAGAAATAATGGTGGCAGACAAGAACAATTGGATAATAAAAAATAAAAAATAAGAGATAGCGGGAATTTACCTGATTGGTTTCGAAAGGAAACCCCTCTGAGTAGTTTCAGTATAACTAGAGGCTGGAAAACGTCTTGGTTACGTATGTAACCTCAGTTCCCTGATGGAGCGAACGAGACGTTGTGTCGAAAATGACAGATGGGGCTCGCCATTGAGAACCAATCAACTCTGACTACTATAGAAAGGGCCAATTAAATTTGGCGAATTAAATTTGCATGCCGGTCTCCGCCCCCATTTGTCCGGTATAAAAGGAAGCCGGCGTGCAGCATTCATTTACCTCTTTTTCTGAAGAGCCTGAGAGCCTCTCACGACTGCAGCAGCTGCGATACGTGTTTGTGGCATAAGGGACACAACGTCTCGTTCCCTCCATTTGGGAACTGAGGTTACATATGTAACCAAGACGTCCCTTTCTGTCGGTCTCTCGACGTTGTGTCGAGAACGACAGATGGGGTTGCCTATGGAAAACGCCACAACACTGTATCGCGTCACAATCTCAGCGAAGCGAAGGTAACAAGCCTGGGCGTGTCAGCTCGAAGCTTTCGTGAAACTGTAACCTTCCAGTGTGGTGGTCGGGGGGTCCCAGAGCTTTCTTGGAGAAAGATGGGTACAGCCCTGACCGGTAACCTTTCACGGACGGGGCCTTAGCTCTCTACTGGCGTGAGGCCGTCCAGCTCGGGTTTACACCAGGTGAGCGCAGCTCTTAATCACAGAAGCGCTGCAGAGGCCACCTCCTACCCATGGGGAGGAATATGGTGGATATAAGTATGGTCTCGTCCTTGGAGGAGAACGCATGGAACGTGCGGACTAGTTAGTTAACCGCGAGGTGGAGGCCCAGTGGGGAAGCTCATGGGTTACCATGTGTGGGAACCGTTGCCATGAGGATATATAAGACGGAACAGCCCACGGGGGGGTGTTACTGCGTCCGATAGCACTAGGTCCGGTTAGAGCTATCTGTGATAGTTCATATGGTATCCCGGCCTAAGGGGGAAGGCTGCTCTGCCCAACAAACCCCCGGGGGGTGCTTGCTTAGTGATGGATGGAATGCCTGTTCTTAACAAGCCTGCCTCTGCCTGGAGACAGCCTTCCCCTTCTGCTGTCCTCCAATACAGACAAGGAGCTGGTCAGAGCTACTAAAGCTCTGCGTGCGGTCCAGGACACAACACGGATGGGGTTGGGTCTTCCTCCCCGATGGGGAGCGCCTGCAAGTTAACCACTTGGTCCCGAAAGGGAGTAGTGAGACCTTTGGGCACGTATCCGGAGTCTGGGTCTCAGGATAACGTGAGAGTTACCAGGGTCGAATTTAAGGCAATCCGGGGACACAGAGAATGCTCGGAGGTCCCCTACCCTCTTGAGTGCCAACAGGGGGGCCGTCTTACTCAGGTGAGGAGGATCGGAACCTCCGAAAAGCTCTTGGACCCACGTTAGGGTCCAAGAGGGTATGAAGTGGAGATGAGGCGGATTCCGCCATCTCGCGCTCCTTAGGAACCTGGTGACCAGGTTGTGTTGCCCTAGAAACTTTCCATCAACTGAGTCGTGATGAGTGGCGATAGCGACTACATACACTTTCAGTGTAGAGAGGAGATGTTAGTCTCCAGTCTCGTAAGAAGGACAACACAATCCTGCTCGAGCACCTCAGTGGGTCTTTCTCACTGAGAGAGACATCAGTACAAGAAGAGGCACCATCTAGAGGCGTGTAACCGCCTTGTAGATGGGGCCCTAGCCTGGGTGATGGTCTCTGCCGTAGAGGGGGAGTAGCTATCTCAGGATCTTCTCGTCCCGTCTAGAGACCAGACATGGGTGTTCCAGAGGTCTGATCTGGGATGTCAGAACGTGTCCTTCCCCCGAGAGAGCAGGTCCTCTGTCAGGGGAATGGTTCAGGGGGAGTCGCTGTCCAGAGCATCAACTCTGAAGCCAAGTGTGGTTAAACCAGTGCGGTGTAACCAATAACACTTGGTGCTCCTCTTCCCTGACCTTGCACAGTGTCTGTGCAAGGAGGCTCCTAGGGGGGGAGGTGTGCTTCCGCCCGTCAGCTGAGCGCCAGGGCATCCGTGCCGAGGGGGGCCTCGGTCAGGGAGTACCAAAGCAGCCCACAACTCTAGGCAATTGCACGCCAGCGCCCCGCTACTGCGTGCCCGTTGCACACTGCACCCCACCCCTGCAGCGAAGCGTCGGTCGTCACCACGACGTGCCTCGTAACCTGCCCGAGGGGAATCCCGCCCGGAGGAAGGTCATGGAAGACCAAGGGGTTAGGGTGCGTGGGCAGCAGGGCAACATCACCATGCGCCTGCTGTCGGTGTGCCACGCTGTCCTCGGAACTCAACTCTGTGTTGTAGCCAGTGTTGAAGCGGTCTCATGTGCATCAACCCGAGGGGTATTACCCCCGTGGAGGATGCCATGTGTCCCAGGAGCCTCCAGGTCAACACTGACTGGGTGCGCGCTGCGGACAGCTACGTCGTCATGGTGATAGAGTTTAGTTCCATACCGAGTAAGAGGATGCTCTGCACTGGGGAGAGTTTGCTCTTTTCATGGTTGACCTGAAATCCCAATCGATCTAGATGCCGGAGCATCAGGTCCCTCTGTGTACACAAAAGATCTCGCGAGTGTGCTAAGATAAGCCAGTCGTCAAGATAGTTTAGTACCAGCAGGGACAGACCGAAAGGGAGGACTCTGTTCTGATATGCCCGCCCCTCGAACGCGAACCGAAGGAGCGGCCGCTGTCGAGGGGGATCGAGACATTAAAGTAAGCGTCCTTGAGGTCGATTGCCACGAACCAATCGTGAGCACCCTGAACAGCAGCTGGTGAAGGTGCTTAGTTCAGGGTACGCAGACCTATGGGGCACAACCCACCGTCTTTCTTGTGAACGATGAAGTGAAGGTCGTGACCCACAGAACATCTTGGTTTTGAGGGACGTACTCGATACCTGTTTTGCCAGAAGGGTGGTGACCTCTACCCGAAGTATGGAGGCGTATGGAGGGAAGGTTGGCTCCGCCTTTTTGCCTGCCTTGCGGGACAACGGCACGCACTGTCGGTTTGAGAGTGGTGACAACTGTCGTATGTGTACGAGGTGTGAGGTCGGTTCGCCGAGCACAGTCCCGTGGAGTGTGCGATCGGCTGCAAGTACACCCGAGTAAGTGAACTCCTACTTCAGAGTATATATTATCTTGTCCAGTGGAAAAAACATAAAAATAAACCTGAAAAAAACAACTGCTGCTACGCGTCAAGAGCGTTTCAAGACAGGTGGGGGACTCCCAGTTCCACCAGACACAGAGGAGTTGGGGGACTTGTTGGCTGGGATTATTGAAAGTCAGCAACCCCTGGAAGGTATTCCAAATCATGACCATTTGGACAGTTCAGGTGAGGAATCTTTCAAAGACTCATTTGATAGGACATGTCTCATTTACAGTAACATGTGCTATCCCAACCAACATAATTAAATGCAAGTCATGTGTTGTAACAAAAATTATGTAAGGACCTTTATTGTTGAAGTCAAATGTAATGCTACATTTTTTTCCATACAAAAATGACCTGATCTTGACACAGGACTTGGGGGGCGCAGGGAACAGTCAAGATGCTCAATGAATCCAGCAGCAGCCAGCACCAACATGCAGCAGCATCCAGTCTCCTGCAGTAGCATTAGTCAGCATCCAGCAGTCTCTAATCCAGGCAGCAGGTCAAGAGGGAAAAGGGTGACCATTCATGAGAAACTTGCCATAGAGTTCCAGGAACGTAAATTACAATATTTAAAAGAAGAACATGAAGTCAAAATGAAAATTCTTCATCTTGAGTTGTCTATGAAAGAGAGAGACATGAAGCAGCAGCAGAATTTTTTTACCTGTCTATGCCAATCATTTATGTATCACTCAAGGCTCATTTATGAGAAGTGCTGCAGTAACCATGTTTTTAAAACTGTACACTGTTAAACCTTGCTGTAAATTACAGGGTAAATAACTTTAAAATAGGCAGTGTTTAGCAATAACATTGGGAAACAGTATTTTACTGAAACATGAGATAGCGCAAATAATATATTACAGTTAATTACTATATAAACACATTACAGATAACAGCTATAATATTCAGCTGGGACACCGCATGGAACTCCTATGGCATCTATATATGTGGGACTTTTTATTGATAAATCAATGATAGCTGCAGCTCGTTTTGTCAACACGTGGTGTCTTCTTCTTTTTGTTAAACTTCCTATACCTTGTTGTTGTAACTCCACCACCTTTTCTCTTATTAATGTTAAAGGAGCTCCTAGCCTGACTATAGCACATTAACATATATATTTTTTATTTATTTATTTATTTATTTTTGGTACTCTGGTGAACAGTCGTCTGTCACCACAACTCCCCCTCTGAACATAAAATGCTTGCTCCAAGTTTAATGAGTAAATATCTCCCCAGTAGGGATACCGGGACATTAGATCAGTACAGAAATGAGTGTGAAAGTCTCTGATTTGGCACCTTAGTGGTAAGGTTTTTAGTCATTGGCCAGTGTTCTAACCCACCAGAGAAGCCCATAACTCCCACTGTTTTATCACTTATGTCTTTGTCAGTGATTGTGCCTCTTGTGGAGTATGTTGCTCCGGTATCTACCAGAGCTGTTAGTGGTCTGTTGTTAACCACTATGTTCATTAGGGGCTCAGCCATTCCCCTCATGATGGGTCTCTGTGGGCCCCTTCAACAATCCCCCGCGTCTTCCCCCTGGCCCCATGTTGGGTGCATGGGCGCCTGAAAACTGGGTGGAGACGGATTTTGTTGCCCCGGGTATCGTGAGGCTTGTGGTCCCCTGCCACGACCACTGGGTCCACCCTGCTGAGGACCCCATCCCCCTCAAAGTGGCCCCGTAAACTGACCATCCCCTGCCATGGGACATTCATTTATCCAATGATCAGTGCCCCCACACCCAAAACATGCACCTTTCGAACGCCCTCTACCCCTACTTCCCATGTTACCTCCCCTCTGTCCCCTATAACCTCCCCAGGGACCCATTGGTGAAGGGGTTATTTGGTAGTTCCCTCCCTGATCATACCCAAAGTAAGGGGAAATAACTGATGGGGTAGGTGGGTCAATTGTTGAGTGTTGAGGCATTTGTTTGGTCTTTTTCGGGCCATTGGCTATTGCTAAATCCAGTTGGATTTTTAGCAGCTGTGTTTTAGTTTTTTTCTATTTCCGCCTCATGGTTAATTTTTTATAATACACTCGTTTAAAAAAAAATTGGAATAAATGACTCAAAATAAATGATTTTAAGTAAACAACAGAAATGGCCAATGATAATGGTATAAACTTGATTATAATCAGTATATTGTTATCACCATGTCCTCTTTCGCAAACACTTTGCTTAAAATGTTTTGTACCCTCTGAAAGTCTAGTTTATCCCGTCCACACCCCAACCTTGTTACTGAAACTCTTTTACTTTATTTTGTACACACCAGTCTTTCATATGCTTTAAACTGTTTGTAAAGTCTTCATATGTTGGGAGATCGGTGCATTTTGTTTTTGTGATTAAATGGAAAATTGTTCTACCATCTTCTTCGTGAGTTACTGCTCATTCCCCTGGTTTCTTGTTTTGTTTTCTCACTTTTTCTACACCATATCTACTGTTAAATGTTACTGCAATACCTGTCCCGTATGCACAATCTTCACTTACACAGTGCGTTAGAGGTTCCTATGGTGGACTTGAAAAAATATCACCTTTCTTGTGTATGACCTGTAATGTTCCTTTTTCTGCGCTCCCTTATACTTCACCTTCAACACCCTCCCTCTCTTGGACCTGAGATCTCAGGTCCACAGCCGTCTATTCCAGAGACCTGCCGTTGTTCGCTCCACCTCCTACGGAAGGTCTTCAGTCGTACCCACTCCGTGGGTCGTGGAATAGGTTCTGGTTCAGGTCCTGGTGTGACTTGCTGGGAAAAGTGTTAGATCAGAGCAGTTAGTTTGTCTAAATATTCACAATGTGACAACGGTTTGATGGTGTCTGGTCTCAGCGGTGTGGTTGGTCCTGGAAAAGATCGACCTGTTAGCAATTTAAATGGTGTAAGCCTGAAATCCTGTTAACAGAAGAACGTACAGACATTAATGCTAGAGGGAGTGCAGATAACCAGGTCAATTTTGTCTGTGCACAGATTTAAGCCAATTTCAGTTTCAGAGTGAGATTCATTCTCTTCACTTTGCAATTGTTCCTTCAGAACTATCTAAACTCTGTTGGCAATGCAATGAAACAGGGGGTGTGTGGTGATTTATTAGCTCCTCACACTCCTCTTCCCCCTCCCCTTTTGGAATTTGTTCTCCCTGTTCTTCTCCCTCGGTGGCTAACTGTTGTGCTGTTCCACTGACTAATCTTGTTAGTTGGTGTAATTGCTGTCTTATTTCATTTATATCAAACATTGTGTCAGGCAATTCTTTACTACGTTTCCTTGGTTTAATTTTACCATAACTTGCTGCAGTTTTGCGTCATACGGTTGTGGTTTTGTCAATAGTTGCAAGTCTTGATATAGTTTTGGGGGTGGGGAATATGCTGTTTGTTCAGAGGTGTCTCCCTTTTCACTTCCTGACTTCTTAGTCTGTACATTTTCTCCCCCCTCTCTTTTAACCGGACTCAGAGCAGTCTCCGTAAGCGCAATGCATATCCATAGTCTTAATTCTTCCTTCATTTTAACTTCTTTATTTTTATGTTTATTCTTTTCTAACCACTTTTTTATATTTTTTCTTTTTTTTTCTTCATCAACATGTCTCTAACGTTTGGCGCCAATCTAACCAACATTTTTTCCGGATCTACCCATCCGTTTTCAATACACATCTGACTCCATTTATCTTCTAACAATTTCCTTTCCTTTTACTGATTTTTAACCTCGGTCTGGGCTAACACCATATTTACCACATGTCCCCATTGGCTTTCCACTAGCAAACACCCATATTCATCACATTCTCTATCAAATTCTCCCTCCCTCCATTTTTTTTTTTTTTTTTAAGTTATTCAATTCTCTTAATTACACAGTTATCAATTATTTTATTATTATCTGTTTTCTATCAATTATTCTAAACAAAATATTATTTCCAATTTTCCATAATTTCCAACACGCAATTAAATACACATATATTACACATAAATTCCTTCAGTTCAGGGGACCACCCACCCGTGTTTAATAAATGTGCGTAGGGACTCTCACCCTACGTCTTAGTCTGCGGGGGACCAACCACCCGTTGTTTTATACCTGCGTAGGGACTTTCAGAGGTAGAAATGAGCATTTGTCTCTAACTGAACAGTTACAAGAAATTATCGATCAGCAAATCGAAGTTTTTGGGGAGGGCTATCGAAATTTTGATATGGTATCACAAAGTCCGGATCTCCCAGAGGAAATAGATGAGCCATCATCCCCTAAAATATGTGAAATGCTTGAGGAAATTATTCAGATGCAAAATCTGGATTTTGAACGACGATCTAATATATTACAAACCGGTGATGGCAAGATTAATAATTCAGCAGAGCAGGTGCCAGATAACCCTCTGGATTTAAGTCAGAATGATTTAGATATGCTAAGGTGTACTGGGGGTAATGTAGCTGATTATACAATTGTCCCAAGACCATTTTTTAATGGTTTAGAGATTCACAGAAATATTAATTTAAGGGAAATCACTTCCACAGATTTGGCCGCATACACTGTTTTTGTGCAAGACGCTTTGTCTGAAATTGTGTCGGTTTCCAGACAGTTGGGAGGTGAGGGATCTTTTATCAATATCAGCCTCAGAGGCCCCAGTCTAAAATCGGATGTGAACGCTTTATTGTGCCCCGGTAATGACTATGACGATAGGCATTTTGTAGATCAGTTTGAAACTGTTGCACAAAGTAATGTTCAGGTGATGGCTGATGATAGTTTGCAATAACACATATCCATAGCTAGAAGTCGTAATGGTGGGGAGACCCGTAGGAAGTTACCTGATATAGCCCATGATGAAGTGCTTAAGAGAAAAAGAATGCACTTATTCTCACCCAGTAACATGACTAACAAATTGTGTTATTGTGCTATTTGTTTAGCACATTTTCTCGATCCCATGGAAGAGCATGCTGTTTTAGAAAGCAGGGCTGATGATATACAGACTGCTGCAGGTCTCACGTCTCAACAATGTGTAGGGTTCGATCATGTTGCAAGGTTTGAGCAGGTATTAGGTCTGAAGATAGTGGTGTTTCACAGGGCTAGTGGTGGAAAGTTAGAGATGCACAAAACCCATGAAGAGCCACATGATAAGACAGTGTTTCTATACCTGCACGACTGCCATTATCATATGATAGAATGTGTAAAGGCATTTCTTGGCTTGCCTTATGTGTGCAGTTACTGTTACAAAGGGAATACAAGCAGACTGAATCATGATTGTAAATATAATTGTTCTGTATGCAATGACATTCAGTGTTACTAACAGATTAAAAGGTCAATACACTGTCCAGACCGTTTGCGATTCTGTAAATCAGCGTATTGTTTTGATGCACATAAAAGGGCTTCTGGTGATGGATCTGGTAGATCAGCTTGTGACACAACCAAATACTGTAGCAAATGCGGTAGGCATTATCATGTAGCCACAAGCAAACCCATGCCCCATAAATGCCCAGCACTCTGTTGTTTCTATTGCGGGGTGGATCTAGGCCATGAGGGCACACATGAATGTTTCATACAACCTGTTCCATTCAAAGTGATTAAAGGGAAATACATATTTTATGACTTTGAAACACGCTGCGATGCTGGTAAACACATTGCAAATTATGTTTGTGCCATGACATTTAGGGGCAAGGCATTTGAGTGGGGTGGTGAGAATTGTATCAAGCAGTTCGTCCAGCAGTTTAGACGTCCAAAATATAAAAACTACACATTTGTGGCACACAATGGTGCGGGTTTTGATAACTTCTTAATCCGAGAATATTTCTGCAAGGAGGGGCTCTTGCTTAATATAGTCATTCAGGGTTGCAGATTAACTTTCATGTATGACGAGACTTTCAAACAACGTTACATTGACAGTTTCTCATTTATGCCAATGGCCCTAGCAAAGACACCTGCCATATTTAATTTGACAACCACAGAGAAGGGTTACTTTCCCCACTTCTTTAACCGGACAGAGAATCAATGTTATCAGGGTCCCTATCCATCCAAACATTACTATGGCTACTCGACAATGTCAGACAGTGCCAGGGTTAAGTTTGACCAGTGGTATGACACACGCAAAGGAAAGATCTTTGACTTCAAGAAGGAGATTGGTTTGTACTGCATGAATGATGTTGTTTTACTTCGTGAGGCTTGCATTACGTACAGGAAGGAGTTCATTGAATGTACACAGGTAGATCTATTCAGCTTTACAACTTTAGCATCCTGCTGTATGGGCGTGTTCAAATCACACTTTCTCATCCCTGACACAATAGCCCTGACACATAATAATGCATACATACACCAGCACAAGACATTCTCGAATGTTTCGATTGAGTGGCTTGAATATGTGAAAAAGATACGTGATGTGGACATTCACAACGCATTGACACATGGTGAGATGAAGTTTGGAAGTTTCTATGTAGATGTCTATTATGAACAATCTGGTGTAAGGAAAGCAATTGACTTCGCAGGGTGCTACTTTCACGGCCACGGGGAGTGTTTCAGAGCTGATGATATCAATCCACAGTCCAAACTGTCATATGGAATACATTTGAGAATGTTTAATGATAGGCTTGAGGGTTTGAGGAAATCATACAATCTTGATGTTGAGGTCATGTGGGAGTGTCGTCTGAGGGAGCTTAAGAGAACTGATCCTGATGTAATTCACTTTATGTCCACTTACTCTGCACCTGAAAGATTGAAACCATGTGATTCGTTGTTTGGCGGCCGCACAATTTCTTACAAGCTTTTTCACAAAGCGGGAGAGGGAGACAAGATTAGGTATGTTGATTTTACCAGTCTGTATCCATTTGTTCAGTCTCGAAGGCCCTACCCCATTGGCCACCCTGAAATTATCTTCAAGGATTTTCAAAAAATTGAAAATTATTTTGGGTTAGTCAAAGCTAAGGTCCTTCCACCCCGTGGGTTACTCCATCCCGTGCTACCTTACCGATGTCAAGGAAAACACATGTTTCCCCTTTGTCGCACCTGTGCAGAAGAGCTAAGCAAAGTTATGCCTTGCACACACACTGATGAGGAAAGATCTATTTCCGGGACATGGGTTAGTCTTGAATTGTTGAAAGCTATTGAGAAAAACTATGTAGTTTTGAAAATTTTCGAGGTATGGCATTTTCCACAAAAATCGAATAGTCTGTTTGGCGGTTATGTGAAAACATTTTTGCGTTTTAAACAGCAGGCCTCAGGCTACCCCTCAGACGTAACCACTGAGGAGGAGAAACAGGCGTACATCGACGACTATCATCAGAAAGAGGGAATACAGTTGGATCGTCAAAAAATCTATCACAACCCTGCCCAACGTTCAATTAACAAATTAAAAGGGGCCGTTTACGAGACTCGCGATGTTATTGTATTCATCGGGGCGTTTACTACAGTGCATGCTCAGCTGGAGCTGTACAACCTCATGGACAGGTTGGGGGATAGGCTACTGTATAGTGATACGGATAGTGTCATCTACGTGTCTAGAGATGGAGATTGGGAACCGCCGCTGGGGCCTTATTTAGGTGATCTTACAAATGAACTTGATTCGGATGATTTTCTTTTAGAAGTAGCTTTTGGAGGCCAAAAAACCTACGGCCATAGGACTTCTAAGGGTAAAGTTACGATGAAATGTAAAGGCATTATGCTGAACTCGCTTAATTCCAAAGTCATTACACTCGAATCCTTAATTGGACTTGTTGACAGCTATGTGACATCATCTGACAACACTCAACACCTCCTCGCCCACACAGACAGTATTGTCCGGAATAAAAAGAACTTTAAACTGAGAAACAAATCAGTTGTTAAAAGGTTCAAGGTGGTTTATAACAAACGACAGCTTCTCCCTGATTACACAACTCTTCCTTATGGGTACTAATAATGTTTTTGGGTATAGGGGTGTGCAAGAGACAGAGGGGTTTGATTTCAGATTTCAACACCCATTCTCCTGTGTAATAAGTGGACCTTCCAACTCTGGGAAGACGTATTTTGTCAAAATGTTGCTACAAAATGCCAAGAGTCTGATTTCTGAAAACACTGAAAATATTGTGTATATATATGATTGCTGGCAACCTTTGTATGATGATTTGTTTAAAATGTATGACATTAAATTTATAGAAGGTATCCCGCAGAGTCTTAACAATGATCGTTTTTCTTTCCACCCAACAAAATCTTTTTTTTAAATTTTGGATGATGTTATGAAAGATGCTAGTGGTAATTCTGAAGTTGAAAGAGTGTTCACAAATTATGTTCACCACAAAAATCTGAGTGCATTGTATATTGTTCAAAACTTGTTCTGTCAGGGCAAGGCTAGTAGGACAATCAGCTTGAACACAAATTACCCGGTATTGTTCAAGAACCCCCGAGACAATACCCAAATTAATGTTCTGGCCAAACAGATGTATCCTAGAAGCACACAGTTTTTTATGGATTGTTATCAAGATGCTACCCGCATTCCTTTTGATTACCTAATGATCGACTTTAAATCGAAAACACCAGAGCAATATCGTCTCAGAACAGATCTGCTCTCACAAAATCCAGTTGTCTACATTCAGAAAAGAACACACTGACGTAATTAGAGATGTCTGCAAGACTTGTAAGAAACCTGGCTCTTTTAAAGTTGTTATTAAAAGCTACACCTAAACAAAGACGCATTATTTTAGAGGAAGCCACAGACGAGTTCATTTTAACATTGTGTGAAGTGGCTCTAAAAGTACTTCATGGTAACGTACCACTTACATCACAGCAATATCAGAAGCTGAAGAGAAGAAAAAATGAAATCAAAATTGTCGCGGACAAACAGGTTGGATTTAGAAGTAAAAGAAGGTTAATCAATCAGCACGGTGGATTTCTCCTACCTGTTCTAAGCGTCGCAGTGCCATTCATTACCAGTTTAATTACTTCTAAATAAGTAATGATGGAGTATGCTGAAAAGATGTTTCTAGTACCACAAAGCCAGTTGGATAAGATCAAGACTGGTACCCTGGAGTTTTTTTTTATTGATTTTTGGGTAGGTAGTCGTACGGTAGCACACCCAGAAAATTGATTGAATGAGATTTTATCCATCACTGTCGTAAGCTGTATAGTATTCATTTTTGGTGTATTAATAGTAATCAACTAGTATCTGACGACGATTTGAAACCTCAACAACACTGTCAAATGTAGCATAAAGTAGCAGATTTATTGTGCGGGGTAGAGGTTGTCTAAAACGTGCTTCCAGTCTAATATTACCACTCTTGATTAGTGATACGTGCTGAGTGCATTCAGAATCAGGTGTTAGATTGAACATATAAATTGTATATCCAAAAAGGAATTCTTCTCGATCAATAGACAGGGACTGATTTTTAAGATGCCTTCCTGAAGCCAATGCAAACTGGTAAAATTCCCTCACTGCTGACCCGTTTTCATATTCAGGCTGTAGCGGTTTCGCAGGGTGTTGTTGCCCATCAACATAGATGGCTAAGAATTCTAAATCATAATTTTTAAAAGCGAAGGTTTTTTTTATCAAATGAACCTACAAATGCATCATCAACCATGGCTAGTACAATAGATTTTGGTAGAGTTCCTAAGAATAGGTTTTCTTGAGTGCTCACCCTGGAACCAACTGGTATGGAAAAAAAAATCAGACATTCTCTGTCCATTGGGTATTTAGCGGTGGTTGAGAGCAGGGCCTGTGCATGGCCCAACCTTACAGCAGGTGATACTGACACTTTTTTCACAAATAGCGCTGAGAGGATGTTTAGATTATAGGCTATATTGTCACTCCTCATCAAGCAAAATTCGTCTTTACCTCTGGTCATCCTTATTTTAATGTCCACTCCATTAAGCATCAGTTTTTCTTGAAAGAATATATCGCTATGTATGGGTGTAAGAAGCTGGACCAAGTTGCTGGCGTTGGTAAAGGCAGCTCTATTTGTCAGACCATGATTACCCCCTGCAGGGTCAGGAGTATCCATATGCCCAGCCGTATCTTTGTAAAAGAGCCCAGCAGAGAATAGTGTTTCCAGGGCCCCCTTGCCATAATTTGTGAGCAGTTCTATTATACAACGATAAGGATGTGTACTTGAACTCTGTGATATGAGACGATCCCCCAGCGACACATCAACTTGTGAAAATATTGTTGCTCCTGGATAGTTAATAAGACCCACGGGAGCTCCGTCTGCAATATCTGTGCCATCAGGATTTGTGATTTTGAGGCGTAAAAACAACATTGTGTTGTTCAGATCCACATAGTCCTCACCAGTTCCAGCAATAAAAAATTCCAAAGGTGTTGAGTCCGATATAGCAGATAAAGGGGGTACTTCAATGTATGTATTTTTTTCAATAGCGGTTTGAGTCAGCGGTACTGTAAACAGTTCCAGTTCGGTTTTTAAAAACTCTTCTGACATGCTGTGTAGTAATGCCATGATCTAAAATATTGTTTTAACAGATTTCTTTGCTCTTTTTGCAGCAGCACCCCTTGTTGTAGCCTTGCGCATACGTTTGACAACTGATGTTTTCTTAGGCTGTCGTTTTCTTTTCTTCTGCGTATGACCACTCCTCCGGGTCCCTGGCGGTCTAGTCATTCTTTTGCGAGTCATTACCATCAACCCCGAACCATCTTGACTGTTGTTGTTGTTATTAAAAGAGTGCGATAACGTATTGCTAACAACATCGCTTAGTATGTTTTTTGCTGCTGATTTGAGATGCGGCTTTGCTATGTTAAATCCACGTCTTAGCAGGGGTACCGCCATTCGTAACAGACCAAGAAAAAGTCCACCCAGACCGGCTCCATACATAACCCCTCCCCCGGCATAGCCAGGGATGCCATTGCCTGCCTGATTCTGGTAATATGCCACGTAACGCATGGGGTCGACATTGTGGTTGTTGTAGTACACCATTCTCCAAGTTTATCTTCCTAAAAAACGTAGTGTTTTACGGGTCTAAAGTGTAATTTAGCGCAGACCTTTCTGTAACTGAAACGCACGTCTTGATTTTGATCGTCTTTTACTTGTATGCTTATCTCGGTGATGGTAGATTTATTAATTGACACGTAATGGGGTCGGTCGTATCTAACACAGTAAGCCTTGTTATTCTCACCTTCTATATGTACACACCTTAATAGGGGGACATGATAATCGTCAACTGATTGATATTCTATTATATCGGTGGTATATATACATTGTATAGAAACCACCATTTATGTCTGCTTGATGTGGTGCATACGTAACAGTCTTGTCTCTGGATTCTATTGCAACCCAGTGGTTTAATCCTAAAATAATAGACAGCTTTCCGTAAAATGTCAATGAAGTATTCGGCGTACCTTTCAGAAACACTTTATTGTTAACATGGTCGAATCCAAAACTCACACCCGATGGCAGGTGTGTATTGATCTCCCTGATCAAGAAAACAATGTCGTCATAATATCCATACTTTATTCTGCAAAGTTTGTTTGATATCTTTGGATCTCTGTTGATGAAAATCTCAATTTCTTTGTCTTTAGGAGGGTTATCACTATATATTGTCCTGGCCCCACCATGGTCCAGAATGAAAGCAGCATCGTCCTCATTAAAGGTATACCACGACTTAGGATATTCAAATTCTATCAATCCTACTTCCCATTCTCCTTTTAGGTTTATAGCTCTCGCTAAGAGGGTTGTAAAATTAGATATTTTATTCTACGGATAAACATATGAAGATGCGTTGCAGGGGAGTGTAACATAAAAGCCAGCCTCAGCCATGGTAGGCTTCACATAAATGTATACATTCTAGGCAGGTAACTCTGTCTTATGGTATCTGCACATCCCCCATTTCTTTTTGATCAATCCATGAGGCAAATTTCGCAGGCCATCCGAGCCATTGTACCAGCAATAATGTTTTTTTACCTCTCTTCTTCTTGTCTAAAATTTTTTCCACTTTAAATTTCTTGTTTTTACCTACAAGAATTTTTTGTATTTCTTTTTCATAAAAAACACCCTCAATAACCGTGACCCGAGGTAGTTCGGATAAGCGGTAGAAAATGGAATGGAATGGAACACCCTCAATAACATCTCCGTCGTAATCACTCAATCTGTAGACAGGTGGGTCTCTGGGATACATGTGGTAATGGTGAAAAACTCTTGCGTGTAGTTTTCCTCATAGCCTTTGCTAAATGGACCTCTTACTTTAGAAATACGTACGATATCACCAACTTTGTACTTAAATGAGGGTTTGACACGACGAGATCTGCTATCTCCATATAGATTTTGTAGCACCACAGATTCATTTTCTTTGTTTACATCAATAGGTCTCATCTTGATACTCCTGTGATAGGATGCGTGGTACCCCTGCGTTATGTCTTGAAGTATGTCAATATAGCGTTTTGAGTTTGTAGCTGTTAAATACCTCCACATCCTACCTAAACCGTTCAACAACACATGACTTAAATTCAGAAGCTGTTGCGAAATGTGTAATGTCATACTTTTTTGTGAATTTTTGAAAGTGTTTGTTAAAGAACTCAGTCCCCCTATCGGTCTGTAACCTAACTGGAGTTCGTTCTCGCAGTATGGTCTCAAAGGCTTTAGCAACTTCTACACCAGTTTTGTTTTTTAACACACGAGTCCAGGCATATTTACTAAAAAGATCTATGCATGTCAACAGAAAGTGGTTGTTGTTGAAAGTGGTGAGATGGTGGTCTAGTGGGTTAAACCACTGAACTGGTAATCAAAGGTTGCTGGTTCGATCCCAGCATCCACCACCAGTGTGTCCTTGAGCAAGACACTTTACTCCATGTTGCTCCAGGGGGATTGTCCCTGTAATAAGTGCACTGTAAGTCGCTTTGGATAAAAGCGTCTGCCAAATGTCTAAATGTAAATGTTGTCATTTTCTTTTGCATATGCTGACATGTCCACTAGATCGGCCTGGAACTGCATGTCAATACCATAGACAAAAACCCTATTCCTTTTGTATTTTAGAGGAGCAGTTTGGTGCAGTGTGTACTTATCCTGACCGGCGAGCCATTCTAATACTTCTTTATCAGTTAAACGAACACCCGTTTCTTTTAAAACAGCATCTTTTAAACATTTTTTACCACCTAAAGAACCAGGGTTTGAAGGTGTGTAATAAATATTTTTCATTTGTTCTTCAGACATATTGCCGCACCAGTTTCCACAAAAGAATAACAGAGATAGTTTTAGTGTTGTGGGGTTTTATTTAAAAACAGTAAAAGAAAATACATCATACGTCATCCAGTCTGTGTAGGAATTTTATACATACCACAATGTTTTTCTCAAGAATGTAATCAACAAGTGATTCAATAATCTCACAAACATCAGTCTGATTATTTCTTGATTTTGTAATTACACATAAATCAGTTACATACGTACACATACATAAAAAGTCTATAATTCTAATAGAATTTCCAAATTCAGTCATAAAATCAAAGATTTTTCTGATAGTTACAGCAATTGTTTCACCCGCATTAATGCATATATGCATCAATTCAGTCCACTCATTTGAAGCATTTCTAACAACAGACATTAGTTTCTTGAGTTTTGTAAATCGTTTAACATCTACACCACATCTGTATACAACAATAACAGGTAAATCAACACCGTCATCAAATATCTTACACAATAAATTGGACATTTCACATCTTAAAAGTCGTTTAAGTAGACATTTAGCCAGACCTGTTGCATAGCATGAATTACCCATAACGGTGCTAGTCTCTGTCAATTTGGACAAAACCTTTCCAACTGTCCACAGCGTCATAGACAATCTTTTCACTGTTGGTATCCACAAGTTTTTCTCTGACTTGATGAAGCTTTTCCAAAATGTAGGTCTCGTAACGCAGTTCGTGCAGAATTGTGTCAACTGACCCTTGAATCCTCAGGGGATGGATCCTTAAACCACAATTGGCAAGCGCTTGAGCTAAGATGTGTTTCAGCTCTGGTTGAATCATACCACGTGACAGCTCATCAAAATTAGTTTAAAAAAAATAGGCATCAGGTTCAAACAGTCAGCTGTGCCTGATTTGGCTAGGATGGTCGACTTCGCAACCGATACAGAGTTCTTTCAGCTTTTTGTTGATAAGATGTTCCAGAAGTATCACGACAGTTGCTTTTATGATCTTGAATCCATCAGCCCGAATACAGCCATCTGTGGCGTCGATACCCGCAAAGGCAGCGGCTCCTGCTAATGCACCAGCGTTCCCGCACGGTGTCGCGATGAAAGTCAGATTGTGATATCCCAGATCCGTACAAAATTTATCCAACCAACTGTTGTCATAAGCTGGCAAATTGTTGTCCATTGGTGTTGCATTGAGAGAGCAGTCCGGGGTTGATGGCATGAATGGTGGTTGACAGAGTTTCTTGAGACATGTTAGCCGATTGTAGCGAGTGTACGAAACTGAAGCCTTATTAATGGCTGTAGTAAGTGGGTGGGGTTAAGAGGCGGTCCTTAGAGTTGGTAACACACCTCTCTGGTTGGAACATTTAACTTTAACGGAAGTGTATCGTTCATAGTGATCACACCATTTAAACATTTTATCAATGCATGACAAAATGTTGTCAAGCATACGGATATCTTTCCACTGAAACAAAAATATCAAGTCATAGTGCATGTGATAATCAGACCGTGTAATCGGATAGACATTTTCACATAGTTTTGTCTTGTTGTTGCAACGAAAAATATAAACACTGTCATCCGGTAGCTTTTTACTATGATCCCCGACCACTCGATACCTTGTTTCAGGAATAACACCATCCCACTCCGCGGTGTACAAAGGGTCGTTGCCGCAGTCGTTCAAATCTCTCCAAACATAATTAAAAAATATAGACCAGTCCTTGGCTGGAAAAATCAGACAGGGGTCCTGTGATTAGAAATAATCTCCAATATCACCTGTATAGAGCTCGACGCAGCGCGATTTCTTGTCAAATAGATACCGCCTCACGCGATTGCCAGACATAGAAAAATCACGTTTTACAAAATCATAGTCTTCATGGAGAAAGCTTGTCAGACTAACTCTCTGTCTTTTCTTAGGTGCATAAGTAAGCTTTTCATCCATTTCCACAGATCCTCTTGTCGGCGAAATACACATAAACTTTCGGACTGATTTAGGAGCCTTTGGAACAGCCATTGTACCAGTAGAGTGGGGACTTTAAAAATACAACTTTTCTTAACATTGTTTAAATACCCTAGTATGATCAGGGGGAGTGGTGAGTGAAACAACTAGATCTGGAAAATATCAACATCAGGGTCTTGTTTTTCTTTAACTTTTTATTGCTCTCATTCACAGGAGGTCATTGACCATGCATTCTCAAACCAATTCCTTATCTCTTCCGCTGTGAAAGGGGGTGTGTGACAGCGAGGTCTGGACATTACAAACATCTTTTATGATCAACAATAAAGGGTCATAAATGTACACACGGTACACGATCAAAGGGGTCATAATCATAAACACAGCAGGGGGCCATAAATTAGGGTAATAAATCACAATTTTTGACACACGGTGTATAATATCTTCTTCTTGATTCTTAATTTATTTATTTATTTATAAATGAGATATTATTTATTAGAATGATCTTACTCGTTGTATAAACACCATGCACTGTGCTGTGTTCTAACTTATCTGTTTTTCCTGTTTGCCCTGTAAAGCTGCTTTGAGACAATACACATTGTGAAAAGCGCTATATAAATAAACTTGAATTGAATTGAATTAGTTTAGACTCATCGGAGTCATGTGTACCAGGAGACTTGAGGTATCGCGTAAAATCGTACCTTCACACGCCTGTATATCTTTGTGTGGTCTCACAGCACTGTGTTCAGTAGATGTGGAAGTCCATCAAGCCAGCTCCTATTTTTGTGCGTTGGTGGTATAGTGGTGAGCATAGCTGCCTTCCAAGCAGTTGACCCAGGTTCGATTCCCGGCCAATGCATTCTGAGAAGTAGATAGAGCGAGGGCTGTGGAATGCGTCTCCTTAACGCTTTGAATTAAGTCATAGCCTGTCGAATTGCAACCGTGGAATCAAGGATTCTCGTGTATTTGAATGGGCGGCTTTGTTATTATATGCGCTGCCTATGTCATTCATTGTGCAGTGTAAAGTAAGAAGGGCTCTATCTTAAGGAAAAAACAAGGTCGCACGCCAGACTCCACCCCACGAAACAACGCCACCGTAGGCTTCTGTGAAGCACTGCACTCTTGTGCTGGCTTTCTTAAGCTCTTCCTAATTGCGATGTTCCGGGAAGCGTTCACTAGAGATCACCCTCTTTAAACATGATGGTGTTACGTGGTGAGTCCTCTGGTTCAACTGTTTGCGGATATAGCTCGAGTTTTCCTTCATCTACGCATAAATCTTTCGCCTTTTACTAAAGATTTCCGTGGAGGGAAACCTTTGCGAGTTTGTCGTATTTTTGGGTGCTTTGCTTACAGCAGAGCAGCATACGTTTGTAAACAATAGCAGAGGGCGGACGTTTGTACTGGAAATGCCAAACCGCAGCTCGTCCAAACCTGAGAAAATCAAGAAAACCATCAATCCAAAAAAATTTTCTAGTTGTATCCGACAACAAAGTGGAACGGGTGGTCTCAAGAAACGGGTTCGAACAAGGGTGGCCGTTGTAATCTTGAGCTGTTTGAAATTGCCACTTTAGGTGGAACTGAAATCAAATCAGGCCTCCCCGTCGGGGAATCGAACCCCGGTCTTCCGCGTGACAGGCGGAGATACTGTCCACTATACTAACGAGGAATTGACGTTTGATGCATAGCCCCAACATGCGACGACAACTGGTACAAACGCCAAATTCGCTCCTGTTTGGCTATTCCTTTACAGAAAGAAAGAGGAAGGGTAGTGGTGACTGTAACCAACTGCTGATCAGTTCAATTGTTTTAGATCACCTCAAAACAAACAGAGCCAATCGAAAACGTTTCTCCTGCAAGTGGTTGAAGTTTTTAAAGATAGAAAGTTGTTTTTAGTGTTAGTATAAACTAGGCCAGTTTTAGTGCGATACAATTTTTTTTGCACTGAAGCTTTTTGTTGTGATCTTGTTGTTCCGATTGCTTCCATTGTTTACCTCATTTGTTAGTCGTTTTGGATAAAAGCGTCTGCTAAATGTAAATATGGAGCGCTTCACGGATTTGCGTGTCATCCTATCGCAGGGGCCATGCTAATCTTCTCTGTATCGATCCAATTTTAGTATATGCGCTGCCTTAGCAAGCACGATCGCCAAGGCAGAACAATTTACCTATACGCCTCGTTTCACAGCAAGCTGTCAGCTGGCTGGTAAGTCCCAGACAGCCCACCATCCAGTGTGACACCACACGTATCTTCAGGCTGGAGAAACAAACCCTGACCTCACTGTTGGATGGAATGGCAGACTGTGTATTCTAGTGGGAAGCTGAGATTCAAGGCTGCAGACAGGACGATTCTAATCACAAAGCCGACGTAAAAGGTGTGCGTAGACTCATCGGAGTCATGTGTACCAGGAGACTGGAGGTATCGCGTAAAATCGTACCTTCACACGCCTGTATATCTTTGTGTGGTCTCACAGCACTGTGTTCAGTAGATGTGGAAGTCCATCAAGCCATCTCCTATTTGTGTGCGTTGGTGGTATAGTGGTGAGCATAGCTGCCTTCCAAGCAGTTGACCCGGGTTCGATTCCCGGCCAACGCATTCTGAGAAGTAGATAGAGCGAGGGCTGTGCAATTCGTCTCTTTAACGCTTTGAATGTGTAATCATAGCCTGTCGAATTGCAACCGTGGAATCAAGGATTCTCGTGTATTTGAATGGGCGGCTTTGTTATTATTTGCGCTGCCTATGTCATTCAGTGTGCAGTGTAAAGTAAGAAGGGCTCTATCTTAAGGAAAAAACAAGGTCGCACGCCAGACTCCACCCCACGAAACAACGCCACCGTAGGCTTCTGTGAAGCACTGCACTCTTGTGCTGGCTTTCTTAAGCTCTTCCTAATTGCGATGTTCCGGGAAGCGTTCACTAGAGATCACCCTCTTTAAACATGATGGTGTTACGTGGTGAGTCCTCTGGTTCAACTGTTTGTGGATATAGCTCGAGTTTTCCTTCATCTACGCATAAATCTTTCGCCTTTTACTAAAGATTTCCGTGGAGGGAAACCTTTGCGAGTTTGTCGTATTTTTGGGTGCTTTGCTTATAGCAGAGCAGCATACGTTTGTAAACAATAGCAGAGGGCGGACGTTTGTACTGGAAATGCCAAACCGCAGCTCGTCCAAACCTGCCTACAACTTAGGTTGGTTAAGGAAAATCAAGAAAACCATCAATCCAAAATGTTTTTTCGAGTTGTATCCGACAACAAAGTGAAAGGGGTGGTCTCAAGAAACGGGTTCGAACAAGGGTGGCCGTTGTAATCTTGAGCTGTTTGAAATTGCCACTTGAGGTGGAACTGAAATCAAATCAAGCCTCCCCGTCGGGGAATCGAACCCCGGTCTTCCGCGTGACAGGCGGAGATACTGTCCACTATACTAACGAGGAACTGACGTTTGATGCATAGCCCCAACATGGGACGCCAACTGGTACAAACGCCAAATTCGCTCCTGTTTGGCTATTCCTTTACAGAAAGAAAGAGGAAGGGTAGTGGTGACAGTAACCAACTGCTGATCAGTTCAATTGTTTTAGATCACCTCAAAACAAACAGAGCCAATCGAAAACGTTTCTCCTGCAAGTGGTTGAAGTTTTTAAAGATAGAAAGTTGTTTTTAGTGTTAGTATAAACTAGGCGAGTTTTAGTGTGATACAATTTGTTTTGCACTGAAGCTTTTTGTTCTGATCTTGTTGTTCCGATTGCTTCCATTGTTTACCTCATTTGTTAGTCGTTTTGGATAAAAGCGTCTGCTAAATGTAAATATGGAGCGCTTCACGGATTTGCGTGTCATCCTTTCGCAGGGGCCATGCTAATCTTCTCTGTATCGATCCAATTTTAGTATATGCGCTGCCTTAGCAAGCACGATCGCCAAGGCAGAACAATTTACCTATACGCCTCGTTTCACAGCAAGCTGTCAGCTGGCTGGTAAGTCCCAGACAGCCCACCATCCAGTGTGACACCACACGTGTCTTCAGGCTGGAGAAACAAACCCTGACCTCACTGTTGGATGGAATGGCAGACTGTGTATTCTAGTGGGAAGCTGAGATTTAAGGCTGCAGACAGGACGATTCTAATCACAAAGCCGACGTTAAAGGTGTGTGTAGACTCATCGGAGTCATGTACCAGGAGTCATGTACCAGGAGACTTGAGGTATCGCGTAAAATCGTACCTTCACACGCCTGTATATCTTTGTGTGGTCTCACAGCACTGTGTTCAGTAGATGTGGAAGTCCATCAAGCCAGCTCCTATTTGTGTGCGTTGGTGGTATAGTGGTGAGCATAGCTGCCTTCCAAGCAGTTGACCCGGGTTCGATTCCCGGCCAACGCATTCTGAGAAGTAGATAGAGCGAGGGCTGTGCAATGCGTCTCTTTAACGCTTTGAATGTGTAGTCATAGCCTGTCGAATTGCAACCGTGGAATCAAGGATTCTCGTGTATTTGAATGGGCGGCTTTGCTATTATTTGCGCTGCCTATGTCATTCAGTGTGCAGTGTAAAGTAAGAAGGGCTCTATCTTAAGGAAAAAACAAGGTCGCACGCCAGACTCCACCCCACGAAACAACGCCACCGTAGGCTTCTGTGAAGCACTGCACTCTTGTGCTGGCTTTCTTAAGCTCTTCCTAATTGCGATGTTCCGGGAAGCGTTCACTAGAGATCACCCTCTTTAAATGATGGTGTTACGTGGTGAGTCCTCTGGTTCAACTGTTTGTGGATATAGCTCGAGTTTTCCTTCATCTACGCATAAATCTTTCGCCTTTTACTAAAGATTTCCGTGGAGGGAAACCTTTGCGAGTTTGTCGTATTTTTGGGTGCTTTGCTTATAGCAGAGCAGCATACGTTTGTAAACAATAGCAGAGGGCGGACGTTTGTACTGGAAATGCCAAACCGCAGCTCGTCCAAACCTGCCTACAACTTAGGTTGGTTAAGGAAAATCAAGAAAACCATCAATCCAAAATGTTTTTTCGAGTTGTATCCGACAACAAAGTGAAAGGGGTGGTCTCAAGAAACGGGTTCGAACAAGGGTGGCCGTTGTAATCTTGAGCTGTTTGAAATTGCCACTTGAGGTGGAACTGAAATCAAATCAAGTCTCCCCGTCGGGGAATCGAACCCCGGTCTTCCGCGTGACAGGCGGAGATACTGTCCACTATACTAACGAGGAACTGACGTTTGATGCATAGCCCCAACATGGGACGCCAACTGGTACAAACGCCAAATTCGCTCCTGTTTGGCTATTCCTTTACAGAAAGAAAGAGGAAGGGTAGTGGTGACAGTAACCAACTGCTGATCAGTTCAATTGTTTTAGATCACCTCAAAACAAACAGAGCCAATCGAAAACGTTTCTCCTGCAAGTGGTTGAAGTTTTTAAAGATAGAAAGTTGTTTTTAGTGTTAGTACAAACTAGGCCAGTTTTAGTGTGATACAATTTGTTTTGCACTGAAGCTTTTTGTTGTGATCTTGTTGTTCCGATTGCTTCCATTGTTTACCTCATTTGTTAGTCGTTTTGGATAAAAGCGTCTGCTAAATGTAAATATGGAGCGCTTCACGGATTTGCGTGTCATCCTTTCGCAGGGGCCATGCTAATCTTCTCTGTATCGATCCAATTTTAGTATATGCGCTGCCTTAGCAAGCACGATCGCCAAGGCAGAACAATTTACCTATACGCCTCGTTTCACAGCAAGCTGTCAGCTGGCTGGTAAGTCCCAGACAGCCCACCATCCAGTGTGACACCACACGTGTCTTCAGGCTGGAGAAACAAACCCTGACCTCACTGTTGGATGGAATGGCAGACTGTGTATTCTAGTGGGAAGCTGAGATTTAAGGCTGCAGACAGGACGATTCTAATCACAAAGCCGACGTTAAAGGTGTGTGTAGACTCATCGGAGTCATGTACCAGGAGTCATGTACCAGGAGACTTGAGGTATCGCGTAAAATCGTACCTTCACACGCCTGTATATCTTTGTGTGGTCTCACAGCACTGTGTTCAGTAGATGTGGAAGTCCATCAAGCCAGCTCCTATTTGTGTGCGTTGGTGGTATAGTGGTGAGCATAGCTGCCTTCCAAGCAGTTGACCCGGGTTCGATTCCCGGCCAACGTATTCTGAGAAGTAGATAGAGCGAGGGCTGTGCAATGCGTCTCTTTAACGCTTTGAATGTGTAGTCATAGCCTGTCGAATTGCAACCGTGGAATCAAGGATTCTCGTGTATTTGAATGGGCGGCTTTGCTATTATTTGCGCTGCCTATGTCATTCAGTGTGCAGTGTAAAGTAAGAAGGGCTCTATCTTAAGGAAAAAACAAGGTCGCACGCCAGACTCCACCCCACGAAACAACGCCACCGTAGGCTTCTGTGAAGCACTGCACTCTTGTGCTGGCTTTCTTAAGCTCTTCCTAATTGCGATGTTCCGGGAAGCGTTCACTAGAGATCACCCTCTTTAAACATGATGGTGTTACGTGGTGAGTCCTCTGGTTCAACTGTTTGTGGATATAGCTCGAGTTTTCCTTCATCTACGCATAAATCTTTCGCCTTTTACTAAAGATTTCCGTGGAGGGAAACCTTTGCGAGTTTGTCGTATTTTTGGGTGCTTTGCTTATAGCAGAGCAGCATACGTTTGTAAACAATAGCAGAGGGCGGACGTTTGTACTGGAAATGCCAAACCGCAGCTCGTCCAAACCTGCCTACAACTTAGGTTGGTTAAGGAAAATCAAGAAAACCATCAATCCAAAATGTTTTTTCGAGTTGTATCCGACAACAAAGTGAAAGGGGGGGTCTCAAGAAACGGGTTCGAACAAGGGTGGCCGTTGTAATCTTGAGCTGTTTGAAATTGCCACTTGAGGTGGAACTGAAATCAAATCAAGCCTCCCCGTCGGGGAATCGAACCCCGGTCTTCCGCGTGACAGGCGGAGATACTGTCCACTATACTAACGAGGAACTGACGTTTGATGCATAGCCCCAACATGGGACGCCAACTGGTACAAACGCCAAATTCGCTCCTGTTTGGCTATTCCTTTACAGAAAGAAAGAGGAAGGGTAGTGGTGACAGTAACCAACTGCTGATCAGTTCAATTGTTTTAGATCACCTCAAAACAAACAGAGCCAATCGAAAACGTTTCTCTTGCAAGTGGTTGAAGTTTTTAAAGATAGAAAGTTGTTTTTAGTGTTAGTATAAACTAGGCCAGTTTTAGTGTGATACAATTTGTTTTGCACTGAAGCTTTTTGTTCTGATCTTGTTGTTCCGATTGCTTCCATTGTTTACCTCATTTGTTAGTCGTTTTGGATAAAAGCGTCTGCTAAATGTAAATATGGAGCGCTTCACGGATTTGCGTGTCATCCTTTCGCAGGGGCCATGCTAATCTTCTCTGTATCGATCCAATTTTAGTATATGCGCTGCCTTAGCAAGCACGATCGCCAAGGCAGAACAATTTACCTATACGCCTCGTTTCACAGCAAGCTGTCAGCTGGCTGGTAAGTCCCAGACAGCCCACCATCCAGTGTGACACCACACGTGTCTTCAGGCTGGAGAAACAAACCCTGACCTCACTGTTGGATGGAATGGCAGACTGTGTATTCTAGTGGGAAGCTGAGATTTAAGGCTGCAGACAGGACGATTCTAATCACAAAGCCGACGTTAAAGGTGTGTGTAGACTCATCGGAGTCATGTACCAGGAGTCATGTACCAGGAGACTTGAGGTATCGCGTAAAATCGTACCTTCACACGCCTGTATATCTTTGTGTGGTCTCACAGCACTGTGTTCAGTAGATGTGGAAGTCCATCAAGCCAGCTCCTATTTGTGTGCGTTGGTGGTATAGTGGTGAGCATAGCTGCCTTCCAAGCAGTTGACCCGGGTTCGATTCCCGGCCAACGCATTCTGAGAAGTAGATAGAGCGAGGGCTGTGCAATGCGTCTCTTTAACGCTTTGAATGTGTAGTCATTATATAGTCATAGCCTGTCGAATTGCAACCGTGGAATCAAGGATTCTCGTGTATTTGAATGGGCGGCTTTGCTATTATTTGCGCTGCCTATGTCATTCAGTGTGCAGTGTAAAGTAAGAAGGGCTCTATCTTAAGGAAAAAACAAGGTCGCACGCCAGACTCCACCCCACGAAACAACGCCACCGTAGGCTTCTGTGAAGCACTGCACTCTTGTGCTGGCTTTCTTAAGCTCTTCCTAATTGCGATGTTCCGGGAAGCGTTCACTAGAGATCACCCTCTTTAAACATGATGGTGTTACGTGGTGAGTCCTCTGGTTCAACTGTTTGTGGATATAGCTCGAGTTTTCCTTCATCTACGCATAAATCTTTCGCCTTTTACTAAAGATTTCCGTGGAGGGAAACCTTTGCGAGTTTGTCGTATTTTTGGGTGCTTTGCTTATAGCAGAGCAGCATACGTTTGTAAACAATAGCAGAGGGCGGACGTTTGTACTGGAAATGCCAAACCGCAGCTCGTCCAAACCTGCCTACAACTTAGGTTGGTTAAGGAAAATCAAGAAAACCATCAATCCAAAATGTTTTTTCGAGTTGTATCCGACAACAAAGTGAAAGGGGTGGTCTCAAGAAACGGGTTCGAACAAGGGTGGCCGTTGTAATCTTGAGCTGTTTGAAATTGCCACTTGAGGTGGAACTGAAATCAAATCAAGCCTCCCCGTCGGGGAATCGAACCCCGGTCTTCCGCGTGACAGGCGGAGATACTGTCCACTATACTAACGAGGAACTGACGTTTGATGCATAGCCCCAACATGGGACGCCAACTGGTACAAACGCCAAATTCGCTCCTGTTTGGCTATTCCTTTACAGAAAGAAAGAGGAAGGGTAGTGGTGACAGTAACCAACTGCTGATCAGTTCAATTGTTTTAGATCACCTCAAAACAAACAGAGCCAATCGAAAACGTTTCTCCTGCAAGTGGTTGAAGTTTTTAAAGATAGAAAGTTGTTTTTAGTGTTAGTATAAACTAGGCCAGTTTTAGTGTGATACAATTTGTTTTGCACTGAAGCTTTTTGTTGTGATCTTGTTGTTCCGATTGCTTCCATTGTTTACCTCATTTGTTAGTCGTTTTGGATAAAAGCGTCTGCTAAATGTAAATATGGAGCGCTTCACGGATTTGCGTGTCATCCTTTCGCAGGGGCCATGCTAATCTTCTCTGTATCGATCCAATTTTAGTATATGCGCTGCCTTAGCAAGCACGATCGCCAAGGCAGAACAATTTACCTATACGCCTCGTTTCACAGCAAGCTGTCAGCTGGCTGGTAAGTCCCAGACAGCCCACCATCCAGTGTGACACCACACGTGTCTTCAGGCTGGAGAAACAAACCCTGACCTCACTGTTGGATGGAATGGCAGACTGTGTATTCTAGTGGGAAGCTGAGATTTAAGGCTGCAGACAGGACGATTCTAATCACAAAGCCGACGTTAAAGGTGTGTGTAGACTCATCGGAGTCATGTACCAGGAGTCATGTACCAGGAGACTTGAGGTATCGCGTAAAATCGTACCTTCACACGCCTGTATATCTTTGTGTGGTCTCACAGCACTGTGTTCAGTAGATGTGGAAGTCCATCAAGCCAGCTCCTATTTGTGTGCGTTGGTGGTATAGTGGTGAGCATAGCTGCCTTCCAAGCAGTTGACCCGGGTTCGATTCCCGGCCAACGCATTCTGAGAAGTAGATAGAGCGAGGGCTGTGCAATGCGTCTCTTTAACGCTTTGAATGTGTAGTCATAGCCTGTCGAATTGCAACCGTGGAATCAAGGATTCTCGTGTATTTGAATGGGCGGCTTTGCTATTATTTGCGCTGCCTATGTCATTCAGTGTGCAGTGTAAAGTAAGAAGGGCTCTATCTTAAGGAAAAAACAAGGTCGCACGCCAGACTCCACCCCACGAAACAACGCCACCGTAGGCTTCTGTGAAGCACTGCACTCTTGTGCTGGCTTTCTTAAGCTCTTCCTAATTGCGATGTTCCGGGAAGCGTTCACTAGAGATCACCCTCTTTAAACATGATGGTGTTACGTGGTGAGTCCTCTGGTTCAACTGTTTGTGGATATAGCTCGAGTTTTCCTTCATCTACGCATAAATCTTTCGCCTTTTACTAAAGATTTCCGTGGAGGGAAACCTTTGCGAGTTTGTCGTATTTTTGGGTGCTTTGCTTATAGCAGAGCAGCATACGTTTGTAAACAATAGCAGAGGGCGGACGTTTGTACTGGAAATGCCAAACCGCAGCTCGTCCAAACCTGCCTACAACTTAGGTTGGTTAAGGAAAATCAAGAAAACCATCAATCCAAAATGTTTTTTCGAGTTGTATCCGACAACAAAGTGAAAGGGGTGGTCTCAAGAAATGGTTCGAACAAGGGTGGCCGTTGTAATCTTGAGCTGTTTGAAATTGCCACTTGAGGTGGAACTGAAATCAAATCAAGCCTCCCCGTCGGGGAATCGAACCCCGGTCTTCCGCGTGACAGGCGGAGATACTGTCCACTATACTAACGAGGAACTGACATTTGATGCATAGCCCCAACATGGGACGCCAACTGGTACAAACGCCAAATTCGCTCCTGTTTGGCTATTCCTTTACAGAAAGAAAGAGGAAGGGTAGTGGTGACAGTAACCAACTGCTGATCAGTTCAATTGTTTTAGATCACCTCAAAACAAACAGAGCCAATCGAAAACGTTTCTCCTGCAAGTGGTTGAAGTTTTTAAAGATAGAAAGTTGTTTTTAGTGTTAGTATAAACTAGGCCAGTTTTAGTGTGATACAATTTGTTTTGCACTGAAGCTTTTTGTTGTGATCTTGTTGTTCCGATTGCTTCCATTGTTTACCTCATTTGTTAGTCGTTTTGGATAAAAGCGTCTGCTAAATGTAAATATGGAGCGCTTCACGGATTTGCGTGTCATCCTTTCGCAGGGGCCATGCTAATCTTCTCTGTATCGATCCAATTTTAGTATATGCGCTGCCTTAGCAAGCACGATCGCCAAGGCAGAACAATTTACCTATACGCCTCGTTTCACAGCAAGCTGTCAGCTGGCTGGTAAGTCCCAGACAGCCCACCATCCAGTGTGACACCACACGTGTCTTCAGGCTGGAGAAACAAACCCTGACCTCACTGTTGGATGGAATGGCAGACTGTGTATTCTAGTGGGAAGCTGAGATTTAAGGCTGCAGACAGGACGATTCTAATCACAAAGCCGACGTTAAAGGTGTGTGTAGACTCATCGGAGTCATGTACCAGGAGTCATGTACCAGGAGACTTGAGGTATCGCGTAAAATCGTACCTTCACACGCCTGTATATCTTTGTGTGGTCTCACAGCACTGTGTTCAGTAGATGTGGAAGTCCATCAAGCCAGCTCCTATTTGTGTGCGTTGGTGGTATAGTGGTGAGCATAGCTGCCTTCCAAGCAGTTGACCCTGGTTCGATTCCCGGCCAACGCATTCTGAGAAGTAGATAGAGCGAGGGCTGTGCAATGCGTCTCTTTAACGCTTTGAATGTGTAGTCATAGCCTGTCGAATTGCAACCGTGGAATCAAGGATTCTCGTGTATTTGAATGGGCGGCTTTGCTATTATTTGCGCTGCCTATGTCATTCAGTGTGCAGTGTAAAGTAAGAAGGGCTCTATCTTAAGGAAAAAACAAGGTCGCACGCCAGACTCCACCCCACGAAACAACGCCACCGTAGGCTTCTGTGAAGCACTGCACTCTTGTGCTGGCTTTCTTAAGCTCTTCCTAATTGCGATGTTCCGGGAAGCGTTCACTAGAGATCACCCTCTTTAAACATGATGGTGTTACGTGGTGAGTCCTCTGGTTCAACTGTTTGTGGATATAGCTCGAGTTTTCCTTCATCTACGCATAAATCTTTCGCCTTTTACTAAAGATTTCCGTGGAGGGAAACCTTTGCGAGTTTGTCGTATTTTTGGGTGCTTTGCTTATAGCAGAGCAGCATACGTTTGTAAACAATAGCAGAGGGCGGACGTTTGTACTGGAAATGCCAAACCGCAGCTCGTCCAAACCTGCCTACAACTTAGGTTGGTTAAGGAAAATCAAGAAAACCATCAATCCAAAATGTTTTTTCGAGTTGTATCCGACAACAAAGTGAAAGGGGTGGTCTCAAGAAACGGGTTCGAACAAGGGTGGCCGTTGTAATCTTGAGCTGTTTGAAATTGCCACTTGAGGTGGAACTGAAATCAAATCAAGCCTCCCCGTCGGGGAATCGAACCCCGGTCTTCCGCGTGACAGGCGGAGATACTGTCCACTATACTAACGAGGAACTGACGTTTGATGCATAGCCCCAACATGGGACGCCAACTGGTACAAACGCCAAATTCGCTCCTGTTTGGCTATTCCTTTACAGAAAGAAAGAGGAAGGGTAGTGGTGACAGTAACCAACTGCTGATCAGTTCAATTGTTTTAGATCACCTCAAAACAAACAGAGCCAATCGAAAACGTTTCTCCTGCAAGTGGTTGAAGTTTTTAAAGATAGAAAGTTGTTTTTAGTGTTAGTATAAACTAGGCCAGTTTTAGTGTGATACAATTTGTTTTGCACTGAAGCTTTTTGTTGTGATCTTGTTGTTCCGATTGCTTCCATTGTTTACCTCATTTGTTAGTCGTTTTGGATAAAAGCGTCTGCTAAATGTAAATATGGAGCGCTTCACGGATTTGCGTGTCATCCTTTCGCAGGGGCCATGCTAATCTTCTCTGTATCGATCCAATTTTAGTATATGCGCTGCCTTAGCAAGCACGATCGCCAAGGCAGAACAATTTACCTATACGCCTCGTTTCACAGCAAGCTGTCAGCTGGCTGGTAAGTCCCAGACAGCCCACCATCCAGTGTGACACCACACGTGTCTTCAGGCTGGAGAAACAAACCCTGACCTCACTGTTGGATGGAATGGCAGACTGTGTATTCTAGTGGGAAGCTGAGATTTAAGGCTGCAGACAGGACGATTCTAATCACAAAGCCGACGTTAAAGGTGTGTGTAGACTCATCGGAGTCATGTACCAGGAGTCATGTACCAGGAGACTTGAGGTATCGCGTAAAATCGTACCTTCACACGCCTGTATATCTTTGTGTGGTCTCACAGCACTGTGTTCAGTAGATGTGGAAGTCCATCAAGCCAGCTCCTATTTGTGTGCGTTGGTGGTATAGTGGTGAGCATAGCTGCCTTCCAAGCAGTTGACCCTGGTTCGATTCCCGGCCAACGCATTCTGAGAAGTAGATAGAGCGAGGGCTGTGCAATGCGTCTCTTTAACGCTTTGAATGTGTAGTCATAGCCTGTCGAATTGCAACCGTGGAATCAAGGATTCTCGTGTATTTGAATGGGCGGCTTTGCTATTATTTGCGCTGCCTATGTCATTCAGTGTGCAGTGTAAAGTAAGAAGGGCTCTATCTTAAGGAAAAAACAAGGTCGCACGCCAGACTCCACCCCACGAAACAACGCCACCGTAGGCTTCTGTGAAGCACTGCACTCTTGTGCTGGCTTTCTTAAGCTCTTCCTAATTGCGATGTTCCGGGAAGCGTTCACTAGAGATCACCCTCTTTAAACATGATGGTGTTACGTGGTGAGTCCTCTGGTTCAACTGTTTGTGGATATAGCTCGAGTTTTCCTTCATCTACGCATAAATCTTTCGCCTTTTACTAAAGATTTCCGTGGAGGGAAACCTTTGCGAGTTTGTCGTATTTTTGGGTGCTTTGCTTATAGCAGAGCAGCATACGTTTGTAAACAATAGCAGAGGGCGGACGTTTTGTACTGGAAATGCCAAACCGCAGCTCGTCCAAACCTGCCTACAACTTAGGTTGGTTAAGGAAAATCAAGAAAACCATCAATCCAAAATGTTTTTTCGAGTTGTATCCGACAACAAAGTGAAAGGGGTGGTCTCAAGAAACGGGTTCGAACAAGGGGTGGCCGTTGTAATCTTGAGCTGTTTGAAATTGCCACTTGAGGTGGAACTGAAATCAAATCAAGCCTCCCCGTCGGGGAATCGAACCCCGGTCTTCCGCGTGACAGGCGGAGATACTGTCCACTATACTAACGAGGAACTGACGTTTGATGCATAGCCCCAACATGGGACGCCAACTGGTACAAACGCCAAATTCGCTCCTGTTTGGCTATTCCTTTACAGAAAGAAAGAGGAAGGGTAGTGGTGACAGTAACCAACTGCTGATCAGTTCAATTGTTTTAGATCACCTCAAAACAAACAGAGCCAATCGAAAACGTTTCTCCTGCAAGTGGTTGAAGTTTTTAAAGATAGAAAGTTGTTTTTAGTGTTAGTATAAACTAGGCCAGTTTTAGTGTGATACAATTTGTTTTGCACTGAAGCTTTTTGTTGTGATCTTGTTGTTCCGATTGCTTCCATTGTTTACCTCATTTGTTAGTCGTTTTGGATAAAAGCGTCTGCTAAATGTAAATATGGAGCGCTTCACGGATTTGCGTGTCATCCTTTCGCAGGGGCCATGCTAATCTTCTCTGTATCGATCCAATTTTAGTATATGCGCTGCCTTAGCAAGCACGATCGCCAAGGCAGAACAATTTACCTATACGCCTCGTTTCACAGCAAGCTGTCAGCTGGCTGGTAAGTCCCAGACAGCCCACCATCCAGTGTGACACCACACGTGTCTTCAGGCTGGAGAAACAAACCCTGACCTCACTGTTGGATGGAATGGCAGACTGTGTATTCTAGTGGGAAGCTGAGATTTAAGGCTGCAGACAGGACGATTCTAATCACAAAGCCGACGTTAAAGGTGTGTGTAGACTCATCGGAGTCATGTACCAGGAGTCATGTACCAGGAGACTTGAGGTATCGCGTAAAATCGTACCTTCACACGCCTGTATATCTTTGTGTGGTCTCACAGCACTGTGTTCAGTAGATGTGGAAGTCCATCAAGCCAGCTCCTATTTGTGTGCGTTGGTGGTATAGTGGTGAGCATAGCTGCCTTCCAAGCAGTTGACCCGGGTTCGATTCCCGCCAACGCATTCTGAGAAGTAGATAGAGCGAGGGCTGTGCAATGCGTCTCTTTAACGCTTTGAATGTGTAGTCATAGCCTGTCGAATTGCAACCGTGGAATCAAGGATTCTCGTGTATTTGAATGGGCGGCTTTGCTATTATTTGCGCTGCCTATGTCATTCAGTGTGCAGTGTAAAGTAAGAAGGGCTCTATCTTAAGGAAAAAACAAGGTCGCACGCCAGACTCCACCCCACGAAACAACGCCACCGTAGGCTTCTGTGAAGCACTGCACTCTTGTGCTGGCTTTCTTAAGCTCTTCCTAATTGCGATGTTCCGGGAAGCGTTCACTAGAGATCACCCTCTTTAAACATGATGGTGTTACGTGGTGAGTCCTCTGGTTCAACTGTTTGTGGATATAGCTCGAGTTTTCCTTCATCTACGCATAAATCTTTCGCCTTTTACTAAAGATTTCCGTGGAGGGAAACCTTTGCGAGTTTGTCGTATTTTTGGGTGCTTTGCTTATAGCAGAGCAGCATACGTTTGTAAACAATAGCAGAGGGCGGACGTTTGTACTGGAAATGCAAACCGCAGCTCGTCCAAACCTGCCTACAACTTAGGTTGGTTAAGGAAAATCAAGAAAACCATCAATCCAAAATGTTTTTTCGAGTTGTATCCGACAACAAAGTGAAAGGGGTGGTCTCAAGAAACGGGTTCGAACAAGGGTGGCCGTTGTAATCTTGAGCTGTTTGAAATTGCCACTTGAGGTGGAACTGAAATCAAATCAAGCCTCCCCGTCGGGAATCGAACCCCGGTCTTCCGCGTGACAGGCGGAGATACTGTCCACTATACTAACGAGGAACTGACGTTTGATGCATAGCCCCAACATGGGACGCCAACTGGTACAAACGCCAAATTCGCTCCTGTTTGGCTATTCCTTTACAGAAAGAAAGAGGAAGGGTAGTGGTGACAGTAACCAACTGCTGATCAGTTCAATTGTTTTTAGATCACCTCAAAACAAACAGAGCCAATCGAAAACGTTTCTCCTGCAAGTGGTTGAAGTTTTTAAAGATAGAAAGTTGTTTTTAGTGTTAGTATAAACTAGGCCAGTTTTAGTGTGATACAATTTGTTTTGCACTGAAGCTTTTTGTTGTGATCTTGTTGTTCCGATTGCTTCCATTGTTTACCTCATTTGTTAGTCGTTTTGGATAAAAGCGTCTGCTAAATGTAAATATGGAGCGCTTCACGGATTTGCGTGTCATCCTTTCGCAGGGGCCATGCTAATCTTCTCTGTATCGATCCAATTTTAGTATATGCGCTGCCTTAGCAAGCACGATCGCCAAGGCAGAACAATTTACCTATACGCCTCGTTTCACAGCAAGCTGTCAGCTGGCTGGTAAGTCCCAGACAGCCCACCATCCAGTGTGACACCACACGTGTCTTCAGGCTGGAGAAACAAACCCTGACCTCACTGTTGGATGGAATGGCAGACTGTGTATTCTAGTGGGAAGCTGAGATTTAAGGCTGCAGACAGGACGATTCTAATCACAAAGCCGACGTTAAGGGTGTGTGTAGACTCATCGGAGTCATGCGTACCAGGAGTCATGTACCAGGAGACTTGAGGTATCGCGTAAAATCGTACCTCACACGCCTGTATATCTTTGTGTGGTCTCACAGCACTGTGTTCAGTAGATGTGGAAGTCCATCAAGCCAGCTCCTATTTGTGTGCGTTGGTGGTATAGTGGTGAGCATAGCTGCCTTCCAAGCAGTTGACCCGGGTTCGATTCCCGGCCAACGCATTCTGAGAAGTAGATAGAGCGAGGGCTGTGCAATGCGTCTCTTTAACGCTTTGAATGTGTAGTCATAGCCTGTCGAATTGCAACCGTGGAATCAAGGATTCTCGTGTATTTGAATGGGCGGCTTTGCTATTATTTGCGCTGCCTATGTCATTCAGTGTGCAGTGTAAAGTAAGAAGGGCTCTATCTTAAGGAAAAAACAAGGTCGCACGCCAGACTCCACCCCACGAAACAACGCCACCGTAGGCTTCTGTGAAGCACTGCACTCTTGTGCTGGCTTTCTTAAGCTCTTCCTAATTGCGATGTTCCGGGAAGCGTTCACTAGAGATCACCCTCTTTAAACATGATGGTGTTACGTGGTGAGTCCTCTGGTTCAACTGTTTGTGGATATAGCTCGAGTTTCCTTCATCTACGCATAAATCTTTCGCCTTTTACTAAAGATTTCCGTGGAGGGAAACCTTTGCGAGTTTGTCGTATTTTTGGGTGCTTTGCTTATAGCAGAGCAGCATACGTTTGTAAACAATAGCAGAGGGCGGACGTTTGTACTGGAAATGCCAAACCGCAGCTCGTCCAAACCTGCCTACAACTTAGGTTGGTTAAGGAAAATCAAGAAAACCATCAATCCAAAATGTTTTTTCGAGTTGTATCCGACAACAAAGTGAAAGGGGTGGTCTCAAGAAACGGGTTCGAACAAGGGTGGCCGTTGTAATCTTGAGCTGTTTGAAATTGCCACTTGAGGTGGAACTGAAATCAAATCAAGCCTCCCCGTCGGGGAATCGAACCCCGGTCTTCCGCGTGACAGGCGGAGATACTGTCCACTATACTAACGAGGAACTGACGTTTGATGCATAGCCCCAACATGGGACGCCAACTGGTACAAACGCCAAATTCGCTCCTGTTGGCTATTCCTTTACAGAAAGAAAGAGGAAGGGTAGTGGTGACAGTAACCAACTGCTGATCAGTTCAATTGTTTTAGATCACCTCAAAACAAACAGAGCCAATCGAAAACGTTTCTCCTGCAAGTGGTTGAAGTTTTTAAAGATAGAAAGTTGTTTTTAGTGTTAGTATAAACTAGGCCAGTTTTAGTGTGATACAATTTGTTTTGCACTGAAGCTTTTTGTTGTGATCTTGTTGTTCCGATTGCTTCCATTGTTTACCTCATTTGTTAGTCGTTTTGGATAAAAGCGTCTGCTAAATGTAAATATGGAGCGCTTCACGGATTTGCGTGTCATCCTTTCGCAGGGGCCATGCTAATCTTCTCTGTATCGATCCAATTTTAGTATATGCGCTGCCTTAGCAAGCACGATCGCCAAGGCAGAACAATTTACCTATACGCCTCGTTTCACAGCAAGCTGTCAGCTGGCTGGTAAGTCCCAGACAGCCCACCATCCAGTGTGACACCACACGTGTCTTCAGGCTGGAGAAACAAACCCTGACCTCACTGTTGGATGGAATGGCAGACTGTGTATTCTAGTGGGAAGCTGAGATTTAAGCTGCAGACAGGACGATTCTAATCACAAAGCCGACGTTAAAGGTGTGTGTAGACTCATCGGAGTCATGCGTACCAGGAGTCATGTACCAGGAGACTTGAGGTATCGCGTAAAATCGTACCTTCACACGCCTGTATATCTTTGTGTGGTCTCACAGCACTGTGTTCAGTAGATTGGAAGTCCATCAAGCCAGCTCCTATTTGTGTGCGTTGGTGGTATAGTGGTGAGCATAGCTGCCTTCCAAGCAGTTGACCCGGGTTCGATTCCCGGCCAACGCATTCTGAGAAGTAGATAGAGCGAGGGCTGTGCAATGCGTCTCTTTAACGCTTTGAATGTGTAGTCATAGCCTGTCGAATTGCAACCGTGGAATCAAGGATTCTCGTGTATTTGAATGGGCGGCTTTGCTATTATTTGCGCTGCCTATGTCATTCAGTGTGCAGTGTAAAGTAAGAAGGGCTCTATCTTAAGGAAAAAACAAGGTCGCACGCCAGACTCCACCCCACGAAACAACGCCACCGTAGGCTTCTGTGAAGCACTGCACTCTTGTGCTGGCTTTCTTAAGCTCTTCCTAATTGCGATGTTCCGGGAAGGCGTTCACTAGAGATCACCCTCTTTAAACATGATGGTGTTACGTGGTGAGTCCTCTGGTTCAACTGTTTGTGGATATAGCTCGAGTTTTCCTTCATCTACGCATAAATCTTTCGCCTTTTACTAAAGATTTCCGTGGAGGGAAACCTTTGCGAGTTTGTCGTATTTTTGGGTGCTTTGCTTATAGCAGAGCAGCATACGTTTGTAAACAATAGCAGAGGGCGGACGTTTGTACTGGAAATGCCAAACCGCAGCTCGTCCAAACCTGCCTACAACTTAGGTTGGTTAAGGAAAATCAAGAAAACCATCAATCCAAAATGTTTTTTCGAGTTGTATCCGACAACAAAGTGAAAGGGGTGGTCTCAAGAAACGGGTTCGAACAAGGGTGGCCGTTGTAATCTTGAGCTGTTTGAAATTGCCACTTGAGGTGGAACTGAAATCAAATCAAGCCTCCCCGTCGGGGAATCGAACCCCGGTCTTCCGCGTGACAGGCGGAGATACTGTCCACTATACTAACGAGGAACTGACGTTTGATGCATAGCCCCAACATGGGACGCCAACTGGTACAAAACGCCAAATTCGCTCCTGTTTGGCTATTCCTTTACAGAAAGAAAGAGGAAGGGTAGTGGTGACAGTAACCAACTGCTGATCAGTTCAATTGTTTTAGATCACCTCAAAACAAACAGAGCCAATCGAAAACGTTTCTCCTGCAAGTGGTTTGAAGTTTTTAAAGATAGAAAGTTGTTTTTAGTGTTAGTATAAACTAGGCCAGTTTTAGTGTGATACAATTTGTTTTGCACTGAAGCTCTTTGTTGTGATCTTGTTGTTCCGATTGCTTCCATTGTTTACCTCATTTGTTAGTCGTTTTGGATAAAAGCGTCTGCTAAATGTAAATATGGAGCGCTTCACGGATTTGCGTGTCATCCTTTCGCAGGGGCCATGCTAATCTTCTCTGTATCGATCCAATTTTAGTATATGCGCTGCCTTAGCAAGCACGATCGCCAAGGCAGAACAATTTACCTATACGCCTCGTTTCACAGCAAGCTGTCAGCTGGCTGGTAAGTCCCAGACAGCCCACCATCCAGTGTGACACCACACGTGTCTTCAGGCTGGAGAAACAAACCCTGACCTCACTGTTGGATGGAATGGCAGACTGTGTATTCTAGTGGGAAGCTGAGATTTAAGGCTGCAGACAGGACGATTCTAATCACAAAGCCGACGTTAAAGGTGTGTGTAGACTCATCGGAGTCATGTACCAGGAGTCATGTACCAGGAGACTTGAGGTATCGCGTAAAATCGTACCTTCACACGCCTGTATATCTTTGTGTGGTCTCACAGCACTGTGTTCAGTAGATGTGGAAGTCCATCAAGCCAGCTCCTATTTGTGTGCGTTGGTGGTATAGTGGTGAGCATAGCTGCCTTCCAAGCAGTTGACCCGGGTTCGATTCCCGGCCCAACGCATTCTGAGAAGTAGATAGAGCGAGGGCTGTGCAATGCGTCTCTTTAACGCTTTGAATGTGTAGTCATAGCCTGTCGAATTGCAACCGTGGAATCAAGGATTCTCGTGTATTTGAATGGGCGGCTTTGCTATTATTTGCGCTGCCTATGTCATTCAGTGTGCAGTGTAAAGTAAGAAGGGCTCTATCTTAAGGAAAAAACAAGGTCGCACGCCAGACTCCACCCCACGAAACAACGCCACCGTAGGCTTCTGTGAAGCACTGCACTCTTGTGCTGGCTTTCTTAAGCTCTTCCTAATTGCGATGTTCCGGGAAGCGTTCACTAGAGATCACCCTCTTTAAACATGATGGTGTTACGTGGTGAGTCCTCTGGTTCAACTGTTTGTGGATATAGCTCGAGTTTTCCTTCATCTACGCATAAATCTTTCGCCTTTTACTAAAGATTTCCGTGGAGGGAAACCTTTGCGAGTTTGTCGTATTTTTGGGTGCTTTGCTTATAGCAGAGCAGCATACGTTTGTAAACAATAGCAGAGGGCGGACGTTTGTACTGGAAATGCCAAACCGCAGCTCGTCCAAACCTGCCTACAACTTAGGTTGGTTAAGGAAAATCAAGAAAACCATCAATCCAAAATGTTTTTTCGAGTTGTATCCGACAACAAAGTGAAAGGGGTGGTCTCAAGAAACGGGTTCGAACAAGGGTGGCCGTTGTAATCTTGAGCTGTTTGAAATTGCCACTTGAGGTGGAACTGAAATCAAATCAAGCCTCCCCGTCGGGGAATCGAACCCCGGTCTTCCGCGTGACAGGCGGAGATACTGTCCACTATACTAACGAGGAACTGACGTTTGATGCATAGCCCCAACATGGGACGCCAACTGGTACAAACGCCAAATTCGCTCCTGTTTGGCTATTCCTTTACAGAAAGAAAGAGGAAGGGTAGTGGTGACAGTAACCAACTGCTGATCAGTTCAATTGTTTTAGATCACCTCAAAACAAACAGAGCCAATCGAAAACGTTTCTCCTGCAAGTGGTTGAAGTTTTTAAAGATAGAAAGTTGTTTTTAGTGTTAGTATAAACTAGGCCAGTTTTAGTGTGATACAATTTGTTTTGCACTGAAGCTCTTTGTTGTGATCTTGTTGTTCCGATTGCTTCCATTGTTTACCTCATTTGTTAGTCGTTTTGGATAAAAGCGTCTGCTAAATGTAAATATGGAGCGCTTCACGGATTTGCGTGTCATCCTTTCGCAGGGGCCATGCTAATCTTCTCTGTATCGATCCAATTTTAGTATATGCGCTGCCTTAGCAAGCACGATCGCCAAGGCAGAACAATTTACCTATACGCCTCGTTTCACAGCAAGCTGTCAGCTGGCTGGTAAGTCCCAGACAGCCCACCATCCAGTGTGACACCACACGTTCTTCAGGCTGGAGAAACAAACCCTGACCTCACTGTTGGATGGAATGGCAGACTGTGTATTCTAGTGGGAAGCTGAGATTTAAGGCTGCAGACAGGACGATCTAATCACAAAGCCGACGTTAAAGGTGTGTGTAGACTCATCGGAGTCATGTACCAGGTGTCAGTACCAGGAGACTTGAGGTATCGCGTAAAATCGTACCTTCACACGCCTGTATATCTTTGTGTGGTCCTCACAGCACTGTGTTCAGTAGATGTGGAAGTCCATCAAGCCAGCTCCTATTTGTGTGCGTTGGTGGTATAGTGGTGAGCATAGCTGCCTTCCAAGCAGTTGACCCGGGTTCGATTCCCGGCCAACGCATTCTGAGAAGTAGATAGAGCGAGGGCTGTGCAATGCGTCTCTTTAACGCTTTGAATGTGTAGTCATAGCCTGTCGAATTGCAACCGTGGAATCAAGGATTCTCGTGTATTTGAATGGGCGGCTTTGTTATTATTTGCGCTGCCTATGTCATTCAGTGTGCAGTGTAAAGTAAGAAGGGCTCTATCTTAAGGAAAAAACAAGGTCGCACGCCAGACTCCACCCCACGAAACAACGCCACCGTAGGCTTCTGTGAAGCACTGCACTCTTGTGCTGGCTTTCTTAAGCTCTTCCTAATTGCGATGTTCCGGGAAGCGTTCACTAGCAGATCACCCTCTTTAAACATGATGGTGTTACGTGGTGAGTCCTCTGGTTCAACTGTTTGTGGATATAGCTCGAGTTTTTCCTTCATCTACGCATAAATCTTTCGCCTTTTACTAAAGATTTCCGTGGAGGGAAACCTTTGCGAGTTTGTCGTATGTTTGGGTGCTTTGCTTATAGCAGAGCAGCATACGTTTGTAAACAATAGCAGAGGGCGGACGTTTGTACTGGAAATGCCAAACCGCAGCTTCGTCCAAACCTGCCTACAACTTAGGTTGGTTAAGAAAATCAAGAAAACCATCAATCCAAAATGTTTTTTCGAGTTGTATCCGACAACAAAGTGGAAGGGGTGGTCTCAAGAAACGGGTTCGAACAAGGGTGGCCGTTGTAATCTTGAGCTGTTTGAAATTGCCACTTGAGGTGGAACTGAAATCAAATCAAGCCTCCCCGTCGGGGAATCGAACCCCGGTCTTCCGCGTGACAGGCGGAGATACTGTCCACTATACTAACGAGGAATTGACGTTTGATGCATAGCCCCAACATGGGACGACAACTGGTACAAACGCCAAATTCGCTCCTGTTTGGCTATTCCTTTACAGAAAGAAAGAGGAAGGGTAGTGGTGACTGTAACCAACTGCTGATCAGTTCAATTGTTTTAGATCACCTCAAAACAAACAGAGCCAATCGAAAACGTTTCTCCTGCAAGTGGTTGAAGTTTTTAAAGATAGAAAGTTGTTTTTAGTGTTAGTATAAACTAGGCCAGTTTTAGTGTGATACAATTTGTTTTGCACTGAAGCTCTTTGTTGTGATCTTGTTGTTCCGATTGCTTCCATTGTTTACCTCATTTGTTAGTCGTTTTGGGTAAAAGCGTCTGCTAAATGTAAATATGGAGCGCTTCACGGATTTGCGTGTCATCCTTTCGCAGGGGCCATGCTAATCTTCTCTGTATCGATCCAATTTAGTATATGCGCTGCCTTAGCAAGCACGATCGCCAAGGCAGAACAATTTACCTATACGCCTCGTTTCACAGCAAGCTGTCAGCTGGCTGGTAAGTCCCAGACAGCCCACCATCCAGTGTGACACCACACGTATCTTCAGGCTGGAGAAACAAAGCTGACCTCACTGTTGGATGGAATGGCAGACTGTGTATTGTAGTGGGAAGCTGAGATTTAAGGCTGCAGACAGGACGATTCTAATCACAAAGCCGACGTAAAAGGTGTGTGTAGACTCATCGGAGTCATGCGTACCAGGAGACTGGAGGTATCGCGTAAAATCGTACCTTCACACGCCTGTATATCTTTGTGTGGTCTCACAGCACTGTGTTCAGTAGATGTGGAAGTCCATCAAGCCAGCTCCTATTTGTGTGCGTTGGTGGTATAGTGGTGAGCATAGCTGCCTTCCAAGCAGTTGACCCGGGTTCGATTCCCGGCCAACGCATTCTGAGAAGTAGATAGAGCGAGGGCTGTGCAATGCGTCTCTTTAACGCTTTGAATGTGTAGTCATAGCCTGTCGAATTGCAACCGTGGAATCAAGGATTCTCGTGTATTTGAATGGGCGGCTTTGTTATTATTTGCGCTGCCTATGTCATTCAGTGTGCAGTGTAAAGTAAGAAGGGCTCTATCTTAAGGAAAAAACAAGGTCGCACGCAAGGCTCCACCCCACGAAACAACGCCACCGTAGGCTTCTGTGAAGCACTGCACTCTTGTGCTGGCTTTCTTAAGCTCTTCCTAATTGCGATGTTCCGGGAAGCGTTCACTACAGATCCCCCTCTTTAAACATGATGGTGTTACGTGTTGAGTCCTCTGGTTCAACTGTTTGTGGATATAGCTCGAGTTTTCCTTCATCTACGCATAAATGTTTCGCCTTTTACTAAAGATTCCGTGGAGGGAAACCTTTGCGAGTTTTTCGTATTTTTGGGTGCTTTGCTTACAGCAGAGCAGCATACGTTTGTAAACAATAGCAGAGGGCGGACGTTTGTACTGGAAATGCCAAGCCGCAGCTCGTCAAACCTGCCTACAACTTAGGTTGGTTAAAGAAAATCAAGAAAACCATCAATCCAAAATGTTTTTTCGAGTTGTATCCGACAACAAAGTGGAAGGGGTGGTCTCAAGAACCGTTCGAACAAGGGTGGCCGTTGTAATCTTGAGCTGTTTGAAACTTGCCACTTGAGGTGGAACTGAAATCAAATCAAGCCTCCCCGTCGGGGAATCGAACCCCGGTCTTCCGCGTGACAGGCGGAGATACTGTCCACTATACTAACGAGGAATTGACGTTTGATGCATAGCCCCAACATGGGACGACAACTGGTACAAACGCCAAATTCGCTCCTGTTTGGCTATTCCTTTACAGAAAGAAAGAGGAAGGGTAGTGGTGACTGTAACCAACTGCTGATCAGTTCAATTGTTTTAGATCACCTCAAAACAAACAGAGCCAATCGAAAACGTTTCTCCTGCAAGTGGTTGAAGTTTTTAAAGATAGAAAGTTGTTTTTAGTGTTAGTGTCAGCGGCCGATAGCTATTTAATAAAATCTATATTCAAAACTTTTGTTGTAGCCGACTACGCCACCTAGAGTTGAAACAGAGACCCCAGGAACTCACTTTTAAGAACAGGTTCTTTATCGGGGAATGGAACAGTGGAAAACAACACTCAGAAATAACAGCAGAAACTAGTTTATTTCAATAAAATGTTAAAGGAAAATGATTTAAAAATAAAGTAGACAAAGCAAGAAACAAGTCCAAAGTCCAAAAATCCGAGCTCAAGGGACCATCAAAGTTCAACTCAGTCTCTGCTGGGCATCTGAATTGCAACTGACGTCCATACACTCTCAGTCCCACAGAGAGGCGAATATTCACTCGAGACTCCTTTAAAAATGTTGGCTGATTCAAATTCACTCATCCAGTAGAGCTTATGCAAGCAAGCTCGATCTCTTCCGTTACCGGCAACAAACTGGATTTAAAAAGGCACACCGCTAGATGAAAGTCAACGTACTCACAGCATGCCTGGACAGCAGGCCTGCTATCCAGTCCAATGTATTCACGACAGAAGAAACCACGTCAGTTTTCACTCGTCTCGTCAGCCCTCACGGTAGTCTTTCGCAATCTTCACGATAGTACCTCGCAGCCGGTCATCGACCTGTCTCACACGCTGCTACTCCAATAGTGCTCCGCGACTCATCGACTGGTGTGCTCTGCTGCACTCGCTCTCATAGCTATAAGCTGTCTCACCGCAAGTGGAACAAACACTCACTCCTCGATGCAGGCACACGTGATTCGTCTCGCTCTTGCTGTGTTGATTTCAGTTACGGACACACAGCGCTGCCACAGTAGTTGCACTTTTATAGGGAAACATTCACAGCTGATCAACCCCAAAGTTGATCACTTATTAGTTAATTGAATAATAGGAGATAGAGGCGTGGCTTGGGAATACTGCTTGCAACAAAAACACAGCAATCAATACAAAGCAAAACACAGCAATTCACACAAGAGAAAACACAGCAATAATGTGAACATGCATATATATATATAAAATACATTGTGCAACACCTTTGATCCACAACACCCCCCACAGTAAAATGTAAGCAGTCCCTGCCATAAGTTATACAATTCACTCTCTATATCTAATAGGTCGCTGTCCAACATTTGTACGTGCAGATCGTCTAACAGTCTCATTTCCATATTTACAGGTTCAGGGGCCGGAGCAGCCAAATACTATATGGTACGGGATCCCGAACCATGACTATAGGCGTGGTATCAAGGGTACTAGGGGGTGCTAAATCTTCCACTTCAGAGGCAATACACAATTTAAGTGCATTACGATGCAGGACCTTTTCCTTCCCTCCCTTTTCAGGTCTTACCCGATACACCAAACCAGTCTCTCCCAGTGTTCCTATTACAAGATGGGGCACAGGGCCCCACCAGCACACAGCTTTCCACGACCTTGCCTATTCCGGTCCCTAACCCAGACTCGCTGACCATCTAGTAGAGGTACATCCTTAGCCCCACGATCATAAGTCTGTTTCATTTTCTCAGCAGCATGATCATCTTATTCTTAGCTGAAGCATAGGCCCACTTTAACTTTTTGTAATGATCTTGGACCCACCCTCTTCGATCCCTCTTTTGCTGATCAACCACTACACCCAATCCCAAATCTACAGGGATCCTCACTGTACGTCCAAACATCAGATAGGATGGAACGAAACCTGTGGCGCTATGTACAGTGTTGTTGTAGGCTTGCATCAGCTCAGGGAGGAAGTCAGGCCACCTATCCTGTTTCTCTTGCTCCAACGTACGGAGCATATTTAACAATGTCTGGTTAACTCGTTCTACCCTACCATTTCCTGCAGGGTGATAAGAAGTCGTTCGACTCTTAGTTGTTCCATATAACTGACAAAACTCCTGAACCAACTCTGACTCAAAATTTGGCCCTCTATCTGAATGAAAACGCAAAGGGCAACCAAAAGTCTGCACCACATGAGTCCAAAGGGCCCTCACTGTGGTCTGAGCAGTCTGATCTTTCGTTGGAACTGCCCATGCGTAGCGTGTAAACATATCAACCATAACTAATATGTTTTGGTAGGTATCATCAGGCCTTCCTAAGGACAAAAAGTCTAAAGCCACTACTTCTAACGGACAAGACACTGAGATGGGATTAAGGGGGGCTTTATGACTGTCCCTACCCTTCTGCAGGCTGCAGGCAACGCACCCCGAATGGAGCCCTCGCACCATCTCCTCATCTTGGGCCAGTAGAAGTGGGACCGCACTCTGGTCAGCGTACGTTCAACACCTGCATGGGCCAGTGCTTCATGATATCGCCTCCACACCTCCTCTTGCTTGACAGCTGGACAAACAATCTGCAATTGACACTCTTGGGTATTTGGATCAATCATCTTTTTGTACAAAACCTCATCGTGGATTGTAAATCGTGACACATGGCGAAGCAACTGTTGTACAATCAGGGGTAATGCCCTTCTCTCAAGGGTGGTTGGTACACCAGCAGACCTTACATACTGCATCACCAACTGAAGATCCTCATCCCCTTGTTGTGCCTCTCGCCACTCATCAATCCCCAAAGCACCAAGAGCGGTGGCACCTCCGCTGGCGTCAATCTGCTGCACATCTGCAACCCGGTCTGCTCTGTTGGGGGCACAGATAATCGGACAAACTGTCTGCATTGCCATTCTCCCGCCCCGCCCGATATTTCACTACAAAGTCATAACTGGCAAGTTGGGCAACCCAGCGTTGTTCCACGGCCCCAAGCTTAGCTGTTTGCAGATGGGCCACAGGGTTGTTATCCGTAAACACTGTAAACTTTGATCCAGTCAAATAATCTTAAATTTCTCTGTTACAGCCCACTTCAATGCCAGTAACTCCAGTTTATAAACGACTGTAATTTGCATCATTTCTCTCCGCAGGGTGGAGGCTTCGGCTAGCATAAGCAATTACATGCTCCCTTCCATCATGTGCTTGTGACAGAACAGCGCCTAAACCTTGATGGCTGGCATCTGTATACAGAACAAACGGTAAAGTAAAATCAGCGTATGCTAATACGGGGGCTTTTGTTAGGCAAGACTTCAAGGTCTCGAATGCAGCCTGGCATGCAGCGGTCCACTCAATCTGACGTGTACCAGACTTTTATCAACAGGGATGCCAACCAAGAGAGCATTTAGAGGTTGAGCGATTTTGGAAAAATTAGCAATAAAACGCCTATAGTAGCCTGCAAGGCCTAGAAAGGCCCCTTACCTCCCGGACTGTTGTAGGGGTGGGCCAGCCTTGGACTGCTGCTGTCTTTTCAGGGTCAGGGTGTACGCCAACCTTGTCCACCACATGACCGAGAAAACTTCACCTGCTGTTGGAAGAGCCGGCACTTATCAGGTCTTAATTTCAACCCATAATGGGACAGCCGCTGGAATATCTGTTCAAGGTGGCTAAGATGGGTAGAAAAATCAAATGAGTACACAATAATATCGTCCAAGTACACTAGAGAAAAGTCTATTATATAGCCACTTAGGCAACGCTGCATTAACCGCTGAAATGTGGCGGGACCATTGCACAGTCCAAAAGGCATACGCTGAAATTCATATAACCCCAGAGGGGTGGCAAAGGCAGTCTTTGGGCGATCCTCCGGGTCTACACCCACCTGCCAGTAACCACTTGCCAGATCCAGAGTGCTGAACCACTCAGCCCTCTTTAAAGTGGTCAGAGTCTCCTCAATTCTGGGAAGAGGAAAAGCATCTTTGTGGGTGACAGCATTCAATTTCCTATAGTCCACGCAGAATCGCCAGCTCCCATCCTTTTTCTTCACCATCACCACTGGGGCTGCCCATGGACTGGCACTCTCAGAAATTACTCCCTTATCCAACATGTCTGTCAACAAGGTCTTCATTTCTTGATACATCATGGGAGGCAATGGTTCGAAACCTCTCCCGAATGGGAGGCACATTTCCAGTGTGAATTCTATGCTGCACCACTTCGGTGTACCCACATCACCCTCACTCTCAGCAAAAACTGTAGACCATTTCTTCAAAAGTGCATTGAGATCTTGGCACTGCTGCGTAGTCAAATCAGATCTTTGGGAAAGTTGACATATACCAGGGGAAATTGCATCTTCTGCAAGGAGGCTACCTTCAATCAGACTCACCTCCACAATACCTTCGGTATCCAAAGTTAGTCCAAGGTCCCTGCATCCATAAATATCAGGCTATTGACTTCATATAGCCGCCCAAGCTTCTGATACTTTCCAACGAAAACACTGTAAGGATGTATATTACAGAGTCTCACAGGGATTTTACCGTCTCTTACCATGGAAATTGTTCGTGCAGCAGTCACAGGTTGTTCCGACACAGGTTCCACAAGTCCACAGTAATCACGCTGTCGCAGACCCATTCGAGCACGTCCCCAGACTATGACTTCACTCCTTGGTGGAACACGTACACCTCGTCTGTTAGCCAGCCACACATTGCCTAGTGAGCCGTCTTCTTGAATACGTGCCGTAACACGCTGACAAACTGCTGTAACCTGCTGCCATGCTTGTCGTTCTCTGGTACTCTGAAACAACGATGAGGAATGCCCCTCATTCTGGAAAAGAGCACTCCAACATTGTGAAATTACATTCATGCCAATTATTAGAGGGTTTGTAGAAAATTCATCTTTTACAATGACAACACCCCGCTCTGGAAGATGGACTCCAGCAACTTTAAAATCAAACACGGCATATCCAATGTAGGGGATTTCGAGGCCGTTTGCAGCTCTTAGAGTCAAAACAGGGGCTTGGCCAACTTGTACTGAGGGAACTTCTTCTCAAACATACTATGTTGCATCAGAGTGACTTGAGAGCCGGTGTCCAACAGTCCTGTACACTCAATCTCCTGAATCAGGACACTCACCATTGGACAGCCACCAATAAAAGAAGAAATGGTCCTTGGATTTCTGATGGTTTTGCTGGCCCCACCGCGCCTGGACCTCTGCAGCAGGGCAAACTAGTTTAAATTCCCATTAGGAAGCACACTTTCCTTGCAGTACCTTGCTATATGTCCTGACTGTTGGCAACGCCGGCAGATCGGCCTCCCCTCTGCATCCCACATATTCGAGGAAGGCTGCCCCCTTCGTCGCCTAGAAGAAATATTTTGTGGCTGGAAATGTACATAATTAGGTTGTGCATGATTTGATTGTTTGACTGGACTAGATGACTTCAGCTCCTTCATCACCTCCTGTGTAAATTCTCGCATCTGTCCTTTAACTTCCTCCAGAATTTCTCGCTTTAATTCCGCTTTCCAGTCAGTCCCCTGTGAGCGAGAATCAATCCTACTAGGCCCATTAATAGCAGCACAAGCCAGTTCATACCTTGGTTGACTGATTCTGCTTCCAACAGTAAAGCCTCCTGGTGGAGATCTGCAAACGTTCCTTCTGGGTTTCGGCATGCATACGTTCTCAAGGCTCTCAAAAAAGGTCCATCCTCCAACCCCAACAACAGCTGTCTTTCAGTTGATCTTCAACAAGGGCCCCTTCTGGACTGCGTCGCCGCAACCTGCAATAAAGCTCTCGTAATCGCAACACAAACGTCTTAAAAGACTCATCTTGCTCTGTCTGCAACTGAAAAAATGTGATCGAAGGACAGGAAGAGGTATTTCTCCAGCATACAAGATATCTAAATGCTCAAAAATCTTTTGGCTTTATCCCTATCTCCATCGGCCAAAACACTTAATTCCCGCTTTGCATCCCCACCCAGGGCACCCATTACGATTTTAACTTTCTTTGCTTCAGGTATTTCTTGGGCTTCTAAAGCCCTTGCATTTGTTCTTTCCAGTCTCCATACTTCAAATCACAATCAGTACCTGTAACTTGGGCACCCAAGGGGCACCAGGAAACACTGGCATCATCATCTTTGGAAAAAAAAACAATTTCTATCAAGTGCTGTTCCACCGTTCCCGTACCCGATCCTGCCGACTACGCCAAATTATGTCAGCGGCCGATAGCTATTTAATAAAATCTATATTCAAAACTTTTGTTGTAGCCGACTACGCCACCTAGAGTTGAAACAGAGACCCCAGGAACTCACTTTTAAGAACAGGTTCTTTATCGGGGAATGGAACAGTGGAAAACAACACTCAGAAATAACAGCAGAAACTAGTTTATTTCAATAAAATTGTTAAAGGAAAATGATTTAAAAATAAAGTAGACAAAGCAAGAAACAAGTCCAAAGTCCAAAAATCCGAGCTCAAGGGACCATCAAAGTTCAACTCAGTCTCTGCTGGGCATCTGAATTGCAACTGACGTCCATACACTCTCAGTCCCACAGAGAGGCGAATATTCACTCGAGACTCCTTTAAAAATGTTGGCTGATTCAAATTCACTCATCCAGTAGAGTTATTGCAAGCAAGCTCGATCTCTTCCGTTACCGGCAACAAACTGGATTTAAAAAGGCACACCGCTAGATGAAAGTCAACGTACTCACAGCATGCCTGGACAGCAGGCCTGCTATCCAGTCCAATGTATTCACGACAGAAGAACCACGTCAGTTTTCACTCGTCTCGTCAGCCCTCACGGTAGTCTTTCGCAATCTTCACGATAGTACCTCGCAGCCGGTCATCGACCTGTCTCACACGCTGCTACTCCAATAGTGCTCCGCGACTCATCGACTGGTGTGCTCTGCTGCACTCGCTCTCATAGCTATAAGCTGTCTCACCGCAAGTGGAACAAAACACTCACTCCTCGATGCAGGCACACGTGATTCGTCTCGCTCTTGCTGTGTTGATTTCAGTTACGGACACACAGCGCTGCCACAGTAGTTGCACTTTTATAGGGAAACATTCACAGCTGATCAACCCCCAAAGTTGATCACTTATTAGTTAATTGAATAATAGGAGATAGAGGCGTGCTTGGGAATACTGCTTGCAACAAAAACACAGTAATCAATACAAAGCAAAACACAGCAATTCACACAAGAGAAAACACAGCAATAATGTGAACATGCATATATATATATAAAATCCATTGTGCAACACCTTGATGACAACATTAGTATAAACTAGGCCAGTGTTAGTGTGATACAATTTGTTTTGCACTGAAGCTCTTTGTTGTGATCTTGTTGTTCCGATTGCTTCCATTGTTTACCTCATTTGTTAGTCGTTTTGGGTAAAAGCGTCTGCTAAATGTAAATATGGAGCGCTTCACGGATTTGCGTGTCATCTTTCGCAGGGGCCATGCTAATCTTCTCTGTATCGATCCAATTTTAGTTTATGCGCTGCCTTAGCAAGCACGATCGCCAAGGCAGAACAATTTACCTATACGCCTCGTTTCACAGCAAGCTGTCAGCTGGCTGGTAAGTCCAGACAGCCCACCATCCAGTGTGACATCACACGTATCTTCAGGCTGGAGAAACAAAGCTGACCTCACTGTTGGATGGAATGGCAGACTGTGTATTGTAGTGGGAAGCTGAGATTTAAGGCTGCAGACAGGACGATTCTAATCACAAAGCCGACGTAAAAGGTGTGTGTAGACTCATCGGAGTCATGCGTACCAGGAGACTGGAGGTATCGCGTAAAATCGTAACCTTCACACGCCTGTATATCTTTGTGTGGTCTCACAGCACTGTGTTCAGTAGATGTGGAAGTCCATCAAGCCAGCTCCTATTTGTGTGCGTTGGTGGTATGGTGGTGAGCATAGCTGCCTTCAAGCAGTTGACCCGGGTTCGATTCCCGGCCAACGCTTTCTGAGAAGTAGATAGAGCGAGGGCTGTGCAATGCGTCTCTTAACGCTTTGAATGTGTAGTCATAGCCTGTCGAATTGCAACGCCAAATTCGCTCCTGTTTGGCTATTCATTTACAGAAAGAAAGAGGAAGGGTAGTGGTGACTGTAACCAACTGCTGATCAGTTCAATTGTTTTAGATCACCTCAAAACAAACAGAGCCAATCGAAAACGTTTCTCCTGCAAGTGGTTGAAGTTTTTAAAGATAGAAAGTTGTTTTTAGTGTTAGTATAAACTAGGCCAGTTTTAGTGTGATACAATTTGTTTTGCACTGAAGCTCTTTGTTGTGATCTTGTTGTTCCGATTGCTTCCATTGTTTACCTCATTTGTTAGTCGTTTTGGATAAAAGCGTCTGCTAAATGTAAATATGGAGCGCTTCACGGATTTGCGTGTCATCCTTTCGCAGGGGCCATGCTAATCTTCTCTGTATCGATCCAATTTTAGTATATGCGCTGCCTTAGCAAGCACGATCGCCAAGGCAGAACAATTTACCTATACGCCTCGTTTCACAGCAAGCTGTCAGCTGGCTGGTAAGTCCCAGACAGCCCACCATCCAGTGTGACACCACACGTGTCTTCAGGCTGGAGAAACAAACCCTGACCTCACTGTTGGATGGAATGGCAGACTGTGTATTCTAGTGGGAAGCTGAGATTTAAGGCTGCAGACAGGACGATTCTAATCACAAAGCCGACGTAAAAGGTGTGTGTAGACTCATCGGAGTCATGTGTACCAGGAGACTTGAGGTATCTCGTAAAATCGTACCTTCACACGCCTGTATATCTTTGTGTGGTCTCACAGCACTGTGTCAGTAGAAGTGGAAGTCCATCAAGCCAGCTCCTATTTGTGTGCGTTGGTGGTATAGTGGTGAGCATAGCTGCCTTCCAAGCAGTTGACCCGGGTTCGATTCCCGGCCAACGCATTCTGAGAAGTAGATAGAGCGAGGGCTGTGCAATGCGTCTCTTTAACGCTTTGAATGTGTAGTCATAGCCTGTCGAATTGCAACCGTGGAATCAAGGATTCTCGTGTATTTGAATGGGCGGCTTTGCTATTATTTGCGCTGCCTATGTCATTCAGTGTGCAGTGTAAAGTAAGAAGGGCTCTATCTTAAGGAAAAAACAAGGTCGCACGCCAGACTCCACCCCACGAAACAACGCCACCGTAGGCTTCTGTGAAGCACTGCACTCTTGTGCTGGCTTTCTTAAGCTCTTCCTAATTGCGATGTTCCGGGAAGCGTTCACTAGAGATCACCCTCTTTAAACATGATGGTGTTACGTGGTGAGTCCTCTGGTTCAACTGTTTGTGGATATAGCTCGAGTTTTCCTTCATCTACGCATAAATCTTTCGCCTTTTACTAAAGATTTCCGTGGAGGGAAACCTTTGCGAGTTTGTCGTATTTTTGGGTGCTTTGCTTACAGCAGAGCAGCATACGTTTGTAAACGATAGCAGAGGGCGGACGTTTGTACTGGAAATGCCAAACCGCAGCTCGTCCAAACCTGCCTACAACTTAGGTTGGTTAAAGAAAATCAAGAAAACCATCAATCCAAAATGTTTTTTCGAGTTGTATCCGACAACAAAGTGGAAGGGGTGGTCTCAAGAAACGGGGTTCGAACAAGGGTGGCCGTTGTAATCTTGAGCTGTTTGAAATTGCCACTTGAGGTGGAACTGAAATCAAATCAAGCCTCCCCGTCGGGGAATCGAACCCCGGTCTTCCGCGTGACAGGCGGAGATACTGTCCACTATACTAACGAGGAATTGACGTTTGATGCATAGCCCCAACATGGGACGGCAACTGGTACAAACGCCAAATTCGCTCCTGTTTGGCTATTCCATTACAGAAAGAAAGAGGAAGGGTAGTGGTGACTGTAACCAACTGCTGATCAGTTCAATTGTTTTAGATCACCTCAAAACAAACAGAGCCAATCGAAAACGTTTCTCCTGCAAGTGGTTGAAGTTTTTAAAGATAGAAAGTTGTTTTTAGTGTTAGTATAAACTAGGCCAGTTTTAGTGTGATACAATTTGTTTTGCACTGAAGCTCTTTGTTGTGATCTTGTTGTTCCGATTGCTTCCATTGTTTACCTCATTTGTTAGTCGTTTTGGATAAAAGCGTCTGCTAAATGTAAATATGGAGCGCTTCACGGATTTGCGTGTCATCCTTTCGCAGGGGCCATGCTAATCTTCTCTGTATCGATCCAATTTTAGTATATGCGCTGCCTTAGCAAGCACGATCGCCAAGGCAGAACAATTTACCTATACACCTCGTTTCACAGCAAGCTGTCAGCTGGCTGGTAAGTCCCAGACAGCCCACCATCCAGTGTGACACCACACGTGTCTTCAGGCTGGAGAAACAAACCCTGACCTCACTGTTGGATGGAATGGCAGACTGTGTATTCTAGTGGGAAGCTGAGATTTAAGGCTGCAGACAGGACGATTCTAATCACAAAGCCGACGTAAAGGTGTGTGTAGACTCATCGGAGTCATGTGTACCAGGAGACTTGAGGTATCTCGTAAAATCGTACCTTCACACGCCTGTATATCTTTGTGTGGTCTCACAGCACTGTGTTCAGTAGAAGTGGAAGTCCATCAAGCCAGCTCCTATTTGTGTGCGTTGGTGGTATAGTGGTGAGCATAGCTGCCTTCCAAGCAGTTGACCCGGGTTCGATTCCCGGCCAACGCATTCTGAGAAGTAGATAGAGCGAGGCTGTGCAATGCGTCTCTTTAACGCTTTGAACGTGTAGTCATAGCCTGTCGAATTGCAACCGTGGAATCAAGGATTCTCGTGTATTTGAATGGGCGGCTTTGCTATTATTTGCGCTGCCTATGTCATTCAGTGTGCAGTGTAAAGTAAGAAGGGCTCTATCTTAAGGAAAAAACAAGGTCGCACGCCAGACTCCACCCCACGAAACAACGCCACCGTAGGCTTCTGTGAAGCACTGCACTCTTGTGCTGGCTTTCTTAAGCTCTTCCTAATTGCGATGTTCCGGGAAGCGTTCACTAGAGATCACCCTCTTTAAACATGATGGTGTTACGTGGTGAGTCCTCTGGTTCAACTGTTTGTGGATATAGCTCGAGTTTTCCTTCATCTACGCATAAATCTTTCGCCTTTTACTAAAGATTTCCGTGGAGGGAAACCTTTGCGAGTTTGTCGTATTTTTGGGTGCTTTGCTTACAGCAGAGCAGCATACGTTTGTAAACGATAGCAGAGGGCGGACGTTTGTACTGGAAATGCCAAACCGCAGCTCGTCCAAACCTGCCTACAACTTAGGTTGGTTAAAGAAAATCAAGAAAACCATCAATCCAAAATGTTTTTTCGAGTTGTATCCGACAACAAAGTGGAAGGGGTGGTCTCAAGAAACGGGTTCGAACAAGGGTGGCCGTTGTAATCTTGAGCTGTTTGAAATTGCCACTTGAGGTGGAACTGAAATCAAATCAAGCCTCCCCGTCGGGGAATCGAACCCCGGTCTTCCGCGTGACAGGCGGAGATACTGTCCACTATACTAACGAGGAATTGACGTTTGATGCATAGCCCCAACATGGGACGGCAACTGGTACAAACGCCAAATTCGCTCCTGTTTGGCTATTCCATTACAGAAAGAAAGAGGAAGGGTAGTGGTGACTGTAACCAACTGCTGATCAGTTCAATTGTTTTAGATCACCTCAAAACAAACAGAGCCAATCGAAAACGTTTCTCCTGCAAGTGGTTGAAGTTTTTAAAGATAGAAAGTTGTTTTTAGTGTTAGTATAAACTAGGCCAGTTTTAGTGTGATACAATTTGTTTTGCACTGAAGCTCTTTGTTGTGATCTTGTTGTTCCGATTGCTTCCATTGTTTACCTCATTTGTTAGTCGTTTTGGATAAAAGCGTCTGCTAAATGTAAATATGGAGCGCTTCACGGATTTGCGTGTCATCCTTTCGCAGGGGCCATGCTAATCTTCTCTGTATCGATCCAATTTTAGTATATGCGCTGCCTTAGCAAGCACGATCGCCAAGGCAGAACAATTTACCTATACACCTCGTTTCACAGCAAGCTGTCAGCTGGCTGGTAAGTCCCAGACAGCCCACCATCCAGTGTGACACCACACGTGTCTTCAGGCTGGAGAAACAAACCCTGACCTCACTGTTGGATGGAATGGCAGACTGTGTATTCTAGTGGGAAGCTGAGATTTAAGGCTGCAGACAGGACGATTCTAATCACAAAGCCGACGTAAAAGGTGTGTGTAGACTCATCGGAGTCATGTGTACCAGGAGACTTGAGGTATCTCGTAAAATCGTACCTTCACACGCCTGTATATCTTTGTGTGGTCTCACAGCACTGTGTTCAGTAGAAGTGGAAGTCCATCAAGCCAGCTCCTATTTGTGTGCGTTGGTGGTATAGTGGTGAGCATAGCTGCCTTCCAAGCAGTTGACCCGGGTTCGATTCCCGGCCAACGCATTCTGAGAAGTAGATAGAGCGAGGCTGTGCAATGCGTCTCTTTAACGCTTTGAACGTGTAGTCATAGCCTGTCGAATTGCAACCGTGGAATCAAGGATTCTCGTGTATTTGAATGGGCGGCTTTGCTATTATTTGCGCTGCCTATGTCATTCAGTGTGCAGTGTAAAGTAAGAAGGGCTCTATCTTAAGGAAAAAACAAGGTCGGCAAAGCCAGACTCCACCCCACGAAACAACGCCACCGTAGGCTTCTGTGAAGCACTGCACTCTTGTGCTGGCTTTCTTAAGCTCTTCCTAATTGCGATGTTCCGGGAAGCGTTCACTAGAGATCACCCTCTTTAAACATGATGGTGTTACGTGGTGAGTCCTCTGGTTCAACTGTTTGTGGATATAGCTCGAGTTTTCCTTCATCTACGCATAAATCTTTCGCCTTTTACTAAAGATTTCCGTGGAGGGAAACCTTTGCGAGTTTGTCGTATTTTTGGGTGCTTTGCTTACAGCAGAGCAGCATACGTTTGTAAACGATAGCAGAGGGCGGACGTTTGTACTGGAAATGCCAAACCGCAGCTCGTCCAAACCTGCCTACAACTTAGGTTGGTTAAAGAAAATCAAGAAAACCATCAATCCAAAATGTTTTTTCGAGTTGTATCCGACAACAAAGTGGAAGGGGTGGTCTCAAGAAACGGGTTCGAACAAGGGTGGCCGTTGTAATCTTGAGCTGTTTGAAATTGCCACTTGAGGTGGAACTGAAATCAAATCAAGCCTCCCCGTCGGGGAATCGAACCCCGGTCTTCCGCGTGACAGGCGGAGATACTGTCCACTATACTAACGAGGAATTGACGTTTGATGCATAGCCCCAACATGGGACGGCAACTGGTACAAACGCCAAATTCGCTCCTGTTTGGCTATTCCATTACAGAAAGAAAGAGGAAGGGTAGTGGTGACTGTAACCAACTGCTGATCAGTTCAATTGTTTTAGATCACCTCAAAACAAACAGAGCCAATCGAAAACGTTTCTCCTGCAAGTGGTTGAAGTTTTTAAAGATAGAAAGTTGTTTTTAGTGTTAGTATAAACTAGGCCAGTTTTAGTGTGATACAATTTGTTTTGCACTGAAGCTCTTTGTTGTGATCTTGTTGTTCCGATTGCTTCCATTGTTTACCTCATTTGTTAGTCGTTTTGGATAAAAGCGTCTGCTAATGTAAATATGGAGCGCTTCACGGATTTGCGTGTCATCCTTTCGCAGGGGCCATGCTAATCTTCTCTGTATCGATCCAATTTTAGTATATGCGCTGCCTTAGCAAGCACGATCGCCAAGGCAGAACAATTTACCTATACACCTCGTTTCACAGCAAGCTGTCAGCTGGCTGGTAAGTCCCAGACAGCCCACCATCCAGTGTGACACCACACGTGTCTTCAGGCTGGGAGAAACAAACCCTGACCTCACTGTTGGATGGAATGGCAGACTGTGTATTCTAGTGGGAAGCTGAGATTTAAGGCTGCAGACAGGACGATTCTAATCACAAAGCCGACGTAAAAGGTGTGTGTAGACTCATCGGAGTCATGTGTACCAGGAGACTTGAGGTATCTCGTAAAATCGTACCTTCACACGCCTGTATATCTTTGTGTGGTCTCACAGCACTGTGTTCAGTAGAAGTGGAAGTCCATCAAGCCAGCTCCTATTTGTGTGCGTTGGTGGTATAGTGGTGAGCATAGCTGCCTTCCAAGCAGTTGACCCGGGTTCGATTCCCGGCCAACGCATTCTGAGAAGTAGATAGAGCGAGGGCTGTGCAATGCGTCTCTTTAACGCTTTGAACGTGTAGTCATAGCCTGTCGAATTGCAACCGTGGAATCAAGGATTCTCGTGTATTTGAATGGGCGGCTTTGCTATTATTTGCGCTGCCTATGTCATTCAGTGTGCAGTGTAAAGTAAGAAGGGCTCTATCTTAAGGAAAAAACAAGGTCGCACGCCAGACTCCACCCCACGAAACAACGCCACCGTAGGCTTCTGTGAAGCACTGCACTCTTGTGCTGGCTTTCTTAAGCTCTTCCTAATTGCGATGTTCCGGGAAGCGTTCACTAGAGATCACCCTCTTTAAACATGATGGTGTTACGTGGTGAGTCCTCTGGTTCAACTGTTTGTGGATATAGCTCGAGTTTTCCTTCATCTACGCATAAATCTTTCGCCTTTTACTAAAGATTTCCGTGGAGGGAAACCTTTGCGAGTTTGTCGTATTTTTGGGTGCTTTGCTTACAGCAGAGCAGCATACGTTTGTAAACGATAGCAGAGGGCGGACGTTTGTACTGGAAATGCCAAACCGCAGCTCGTCCAAACCTGCCTACAACTTAGGTTGGTTAAAGAAAATCAAGAAAACCATCAATCCAAAATGTTTTTTCGAGTTGTATCCGACAACAAAGTGGAAGGGGTGGTCTCAAGAAACGGGTTCGAACAAGGGTGGCCGTTGTAATCTTGAGCTGTTTGAAATTGCCACTTGAGGTGGAACTGAAATCAAATCAAGCCTCCCCGTCGGGGAATCGAACCCCGGTCTTCCGCGTGACAGGCGGAGATACTGTCCACTATACTAACGAGGAATTGACGTTTGATGCATAGCCCCAACATGGGACGGCAACTGGTACAAACGCCAAATTCGCTCCTGTTTGGCTATTCCATTACAGAAAGAAAGAGGAAGGGTAGTGGTGACTGTAACCAACTGCTGATCAGTTCAATTGTTTTAGATCACCTCAAAACAAACAGAGCCAATCGAAAACGTTTCTCCTGCAAGTGGTTGAAGTTTTTAAAGATAGAAAGTTGTTTTTAGTGTTAGTATAAACTAGGCCAGTTTTTAGTGTGATACAATTTGTTTTTGCACTGAAGCTCTTTGTTGTGATCTTGTTGTTCCGATTGCTTCCATTGTTTACCTCATTTTGTTAGTCGTTTTGGATAAAAGCGTCTGCTAAATGTAAATATGGAGCGCTTCACGGATTTGCGTGTCATCCTTTCGCAGGGGCCATGCTAATCTTCTCTGTATCGATCCAATTTTAGTATATGCGCTGCCTTAGCAAGCACGATCGCCAAGGCAGAACAATTTACCTATACACCTCGTTTCACAGCAAGCTGTCAGCTGGCTGGTAAGTCCCAGGACAGCCCACCATCCAGTGTGACACCACACGTGTCTTCAGGCTGGAGAAACAAACCCTGACCTCACTGTTGGATGGAATGGCAGACTGTGTATTCTAGTGGGAAGCTGAGATTTAAGGCTGCAGACAGGACGATTCTAATCACAAAGCCGACGTAAAAGGTGTGTGTAGACTCATCGGAGTCATGTGTACCAGGAGACTTGAGGTATCTCGTAAAATCGTACCTTCACACGCCTGTATATCTTTGTGTGGTCTCACAGCACTGTGTTCAGTAGAAGTGGAAGTCCATCAAGCCAGCTCCTATTTGTGTGCGTTGGTGGTATAGTGGTGAGCATAGCTGCCTTCCAAGCAGTTGACCCGGTTCGATTCCCGGCCAACGCATTCTGAGAAGTAGATAGAGCGAGGGCTGAATGCGTCTCTTTAACGCTTTGAACGTGTAGTCATAGCCTGTCGAATTGCAACCGTGGAATCAAGGATTCTCGTGTATTTGAATGGGCGGCTTTGCTATTATTTGCGCTGCCTATGTCATTCAGTGTGCAGTGTAAAGTAGAAGGGCTCTATCTTAAGGAAAAAACAAGGTCGAAAGACCAGACTCCACCCCACGAAACAAACGCACCGTAGGCTTCTGTGAAGCACTGCACTCTTGTGCTGGCTTTCTTAAGCTCTTCCTAATTGCGATGTTCCGGGAAGCGTTCACTAGAGATCACCCTCTTTAAACATGATGGTGTTACGTGGTGAGTCCTCTGGTTCAACTGTTTGTGGATATAGCTCGAGTTTTCCTTCATCTACGCATAAATCTTTCGCCTTTTACTAAAGATTTCCGTGGAGGGAAACCTTTGCGAGTTTGTCGTATTTTTGGGTGCTTTGCTTACAGCAGAGCAGCATACGTTTGTAAACGATAGCAGAGGTGCGGACGTTTGTACTGGAAATGCCCAAACCGCAGCTCGTCCAAACCTGCCTACAACTTAGGTTGGTTAAAGAAAATCAAGAAAACCATCAATCCAAAATGTTTTTTCGAGTTGTATCCGACAACAAAGTGGAAGGGGTGGTCTCAAGAAACGGGTTCGAACAAGGGTGGCCGTTGTAATCTTGAGCTGTTTGAAATTGCCACTTGAGGTGGAACTGAAATCAAATCAAGCCTCCCCGTCGGGGAATCGAACCCCGGTCTTCCGCGTGACAGGCGGAGATACTGTCCACTATACTAACGAGGAATTGACGTTTA